>NW_027501116.1:0-67588 GCF_021521415.1 Bidens hawaiensis | reverse complement strand
ACTTTATTTCTAGATTTTATTTTACATATGTCGTTTTATGGTATAATACCTGGTTACTTGGTCTTTGATCGTAACATTTAACTCTTTAAAGGAAGTTTTAAAAGCTAATTGTATAATGTTCAATTTTTAAGGGACTGTTTTGTAAGTTTAATATTAAGCGAAGTTGTGTAGGGGCGAAGTTATGGATAAGTGAAGTTAACCATAACTTCGCTTGGGCATATTCAGACCTATATAAAGGTCAACTTAGTCAAATCTTTTATACTTTACACAAAACCTAAGCGAACTTATCACATAAACCCTCGGCGAAGTTATATCTCGAATCAAAAATCGCTGTTTATCTCCGTTTTAATCCGTGTTAAAGGTGTGTAGGATCGAGAGACATATAATTCGTGTCAATGTCGTTAATCAGATGTCGTTTTGGTCCAGGTTGTGACCTCGTTCATGCTAACCTTTAAACACCCACTTTTTAAGCTCGTTTTAAACGTGTTCGTAACAAACTTGATCGTCTAGATCTCGTTAATAACATGTTTTTTAATGTCCACAATCATCAATTTCAACAAACAGATCGTCTGGCCTAAGAACAGTCGCCGTTTCAGTTCAGGCGAAGTTAGGATTAGGCGAAGTTGTACTCAACTTCGCCTTAGCCCTAACTTCGCCTGCTTCTTTAATTGTTTAACTAATCAGGGGCGAAGTTGTTCTAGGGGCGAAGTTATGATTAGGAGAAGTTATCCTCAACTTCGCCTTATACCTGACTTCGCCTAGTGCTTTATATTATTTAACATTTTAATCTGTAATCAGGCGAAGTTATTGTATAGGCGAAGTTGTACTCAACTTCGCCCTATATCTAACTTCGCCTGTACTCTAAAGGATTAACCACAATTAACTTCGCTCATGGTAATAGGCGAAGTTAAGATTTTCTTTGACGATTTTCTAACTTAGACCGTTTGTTATGCAGATATGGAAGCTATAGCAGGAGCCGGTGGTGCTGGTGGTAACGAAGGTGGTGATAACCACCGTCAATTCTTTCCAGGACAAAACATGTACATCACACTGGACCCGGATGCTAGCGGTGTTGATGATTATCGTGAGATCATCACTTTTCTTATTCGCTCGCGTATCTTCCATGCTATTACTACAACCCTGCCCATTTCTCTGCCGAACATAGAAGACTTCTGGCAAACGGTTGAATACGATTGCAGAGTCGAGCCCCCAGTCATGCGCGCCACAGTTAACAATCAAGAGGTGCAGTTCTCATCGGAAAAAATAAGGGTCGCCTTGCAGTTTGGGAATGAAACGAGAGATAATCCTACAGACTTTGTTGCTCCATTCAGAGATGGTGCATTTTTAAGAATGGGCTATTCTGGTCCATTGGGTGACACTCAGAGACGTAAAGGATTCTTGTTGGATCAATGGCGTTTTCTCATGCATGTGATGATCGTATGCATGTCGGGTCGTAAGGCTGGAACGGACGGTATGGGTGCCACAATGCAATTGGCAATGACAGCACTGACTTACAACAAGCCTTACAGCTTCAGTCAGATGGTGTTTTATGAGATAGACCGTCAGCGACGTGCGGTGGCTCGTGAAAGATTCTTGATGTAACCAAGGTTTTTACAAATGATCTTGAATCATGTGGCTCCTACGCTACCTCAGCGCCGTCCAATTCGCTATGTAGAGAGCGCTAGCAAGAGGATATTCGCACAGTGCAGAGCGTCGAGTGCTCGAAGTAAACCAGAGCTTCGTCCACGACATACTCCGCTTTTTGGTTATTTGATCAACCCGGCATATGTTGCTCCTCGTGGTGACGAGTTTCGGGATCCGGCACCACAACAGGCTGTTGTTTCTCAACCTCCACCTGTGGTACAGCAAGCATTACCTGCTGCTCCTGTTGTGGCACCAGAGGAACATGTTGACCTTGAAGCTGCTTTTGGTGGCCAAGGATTTTTCGATATGGAACGAGTTGATCCTGAGGCAGATATTCAGGTCTCAGTAGTAGAGGTTACTGGTGTTGAAGTGTCGATGGTAGCTACGTCGGTAGCTGATTCTGAAAGAACCGATTCTGACTCCTCAGCTGATGATGTTGCTGATGCAAGACAGATACTGGTCGCCCAAGAAAGGATTCATGGAAAAAGAAAGAAAGATACAGATGACAGTGAATCTGATTTTGAGGAGGAGTTAGATCGGTTGATTCGTCGATCTAAAAGGGTTCGAACTGGTGAAGGATCGGGAGCTGGTGAAAGCTCGAGGGTGGTTCGTTTCTCTCCACCCGCTTTATCTGGTATGACTATGGTCCCTGCATCCATGACGGTGACAGGACCAATCACCTCGGACGTTCCTGTTATATTTATATCATCCTTCTTTGGCATTCCACCCACTACTTTCCAGTTTTCGGCTCCAGAAATTGTTTCCTTGCCACCTCCTACACTTACTCCATCGGAGGTTGTTGCAACCTTATCTGACTCAGACAGGATAGCAGCTCTTGAAAGGGTCGTGGCAGAACAGTCGAGAATAAACTTGATCCAGACTCACGCTATCCAGCGCCTTGTTGCAGAAAATCAGATTCAGTCATCCATCCTGATTGAGCACGGTAAACTTTTTGATGCTTTAAAACAGTTCTTAGCATCTCAGGGGGAGACGAGCTGCAAGGGCGATGAGCTGAGGACGAATAAGAGGAATGATCGAGACGATGATCCCAATGCATCAAAAGGTGCAGGTGGTGAGTTGCCAAGAACTGAACAAGCTCTTGGGACTTCCACATCTCAGGGGGAGTCTACTGGTGCAACTGGTGAATCAGGCGGTGATGATGTGGTGGTAGTGGATGATGTGGAAAGTTTGGATGATGATATTGTAGGTGACGACGATGTGTTACCGGTTGAAGAGATTGAGAAGATAGGAGCTGACATTGTAATTGATAGTGAGATTGAAGAGGGAGAGATTGTGGAGGAAAATGTTGAGCATAAGATTCCGGAAGTTGATAAGACAAATGTGGGTCATGATATGGGAAGTGATGAGACTGAATGGGAAGAGCAGCCGAAATGGAAAGAAGAATAGGCTCAATGGTTCGTAAAGACAAAGAAACCGGCGGTTCCTACTATGTTCAAGAAGAGTTACAACATCAAAGGGTATGCTGAATCGAAAAAGGGGATTATATGCTGGTTGTATGATGAGCAGTTGAGGCTGTTTGTGATCAAACGTTTTGATGGAGTTCAGTATTTCAAAAGGTTGTTGAGATCATTGAATACCTTGCCGGAGTATGAGGTGAAGGATTTAGCCAAGTTGGGGTTGATAAATAGAAGTGATGATAATATGGCTAGGAATATTGGGAAGATCGTTTGGAAAGAAAGTATAAAAGATAAAAAGTTTGAGTTGTTAAAACCGCAGAAAGGAAAGCTCGTTGAAGATAAAGACAGAGGTATGAGAGCTGATGGCAAGCCTTGGATGATAATGAAGTATAAGCCGATCCGGTGTTTAAAAGAAGTGCCGATGAAACAAATGCCCAAGGATGTCTTAAAGAATCTGAAATGGTGGTATGTCGATAGTGAAACAGCTGAAGCGATGATGGAGGATGAAGATGAACAAGAGTTGCTGAGAGTGTATGATTCAATGCACTTGGTGAATTTGTCTCAAGCTGACTTGCAGGTGCTGAACGAGAAAAAGATATTCTATATTCCTGCATGGAAAGAAGAAGCCAAGAAATACCAGAGAGTTGTCTCTGTATGTGTAAGACAGGGAGTTCATGCTTGAAGATGGGAGAGACAAGATTTTGGGATTACAAGACAAGTGATTGAAGATAGAGATATGAAGCTACTTCCAAGGGGGAGTCTGTTGGTACATGATGTCAGTAGTTCAGTATCTAGTGTCTGTAATCGTGTTAGTGTGTTTTGTTTTGATGTTTTAGTTAAGTTGACTCACAAGTTCGCCTGTTATAAGCGAACTTGTGGACAAGCGAAGTTATTGACAACTTCGCCTAGTATGTTAGGCGAAGTTGTGGAATGATATAAGAGATAGGCTACGGCTTGTATTTGGCTAAGGTTTTCAGAACGTGTAATTGTGATTTGCATATCACGTGTTAAAGGAGTTGCAATACAACGTGTCTTTTGAGTATTGTAACGTGTATTTGTCCTTGGGTTTAATGTATATCGCATCGAACACTCGTATCGTCTTACGTAGGGATTCCGCACCTACGTAGTACGAGATACTTCCATGTAGATCCGGCTGGGAACCTACACTAAAACACT
This sequence comes from Bidens hawaiensis, assembly GCF_021521415.1. Classification (NCBI taxonomy): domain Eukaryota; kingdom Viridiplantae; phylum Streptophyta; class Magnoliopsida; order Asterales; family Asteraceae; genus Bidens; species Bidens hawaiensis. The sequence continues at coordinate 63,350 of NW_027501116.1, read as the reverse complement.
CACCTCATTCGTTAAGGTACTTCGTTACTGATCAGTTTTAACTTTGTTAAGACTTGATTCGCTACACTATTCATAGTTCGTTATACCTTTTCATTGATTCGTTAAACACAGTTCGCAGTTCGCTATAGCTGTTCACTGATTCGTTAAGATATTTCATTATTTGATTCGATTTTCAAAGATGGCTGGTATGTATGCATTAGCGTCTCAAAACATGTTGATGCAACAAATGTTGCAACTTGATACCGAGATCGGTTCACATTCTAAATGTCCAAGATTGATGAAGTTCAGTGACTTTGCCAAGTGGGAACCTCGGTTTCGTGCACATTTGGGATCGGTTCATCCTGACTGCTCATATTGTCTTGATGAAGTTTATGTTTTACCAATGATTGGTGATGATACTATTGGATATACTCCTAAAGCTGTTTCTCAATACTCACAAGAAGAGAAGAAAGCTTTAGAAATCGAGATAAAAGCATATTCTACTTTGACTATGGCATTACCAGAAAATATCTTTCATCAAGTTGGTAGTATCAAGAGATGTGTGTCTTTATTTCAACATCTGCGTATGAGAAGCATGGGAAACACAGCTGAGAGTAAGAAAGTGATGCTCAAGTTTCAGTTTTGAAACTTTAATTTATTGAAAGGAGAAACAGTTGAAGAGATGACTACAAGATTTAGTCATTTAATTGCTGAAATGGACAAGATGAAAATGGAAATTTCTGAAAGAGATAAAATTGACACTATTAAAAGTGTGCTTCCAAGTTTCTACTCAACATTTCTAATGGTTTTAAAAGAGAATGATTATTTTCTGAGTGAAGACTTGACGGCACTTGAATTTCTACAAAAGATCGAAGCTAGAGAATATGATCTTAAGTGTCAAAAATCCTCCAAAGAAAATCAAGATCCAGCTTTCTATGGTGGAAGTATGCCTCTTAGTTCAATGATCTCTCCAATCACTGCTTTTCTTACTCATGCTGCAAGTGAAAAAGAATCAGCTATGTTTAATGATCCAAAAGTGTGTTTCTACTCTGCTGGTAATTCGGGTGGTTCTGGAAGTTCAACTAATACCAATCCATTTGCTACACCACCTAGTGTTAATATGAAGGAAGCTGAGCAAAACTTTGTTTTTCTGACGGCTTTTATGTCTTCATATGAAAACTTAGTGAGTAGTAAAATTGCCACAGTGATTTAACAGATGAGGATTAAGATCAGATAGATCCAGATTATCTAGAAATTATGGATTTAAAATGGAACATGGCTATGATCGTTCGTAAAGTTAAAAGATTCATGCAGAGAACTGGAAAAGATCTTCCAGCTTTAAACAAGAAGTTGGGTTTTGACAAATTAAAAGTAAAGTGTTATAATTGTCAAGAATTTGGGCATTTCGCGAAGGAATGTGACAAACCAAGGAAAGAATACACTGGACCTCGTGGTCAAAGTCAAAATGCTTCTACACCACGAGGAAGAAATGCTGAAAAGAAACCATTTTCTTCTACAACACAAGCAATGTTAGCAGATGGAACTGATTGGTCACAACGGTTACTATGCAATGATGTTCAAGCAAATTTGGCAATGTTTGGGTTACATAAAGATTGTCAAGATGCTACTGGTAGTGCGATGTCTTCCGATAATGATTCTGGATCTGATTCTGACGACTCTTGCGACAAGCCTTCTGAATCAATGTTTGCTTGCATGGCTAAGATCAATGAGGTTAGTAATTCTATTTCTACTACTTCATTTGTTAAATCATCATGTGTTGACTGTGAATCTAACAAATCTAAGTTAGAAGCATTGAAAAATCAAAATGATAATCTTATAAGAGAATTTGCTTCTCTTAAGGATACTTATCGACAATCTCTTGAATCTCAAAGGAGATCTCGAGAAAAGATTGAAGCATTGTCGAAAAGTAACCACGATCTCAAAGCCGAGTTATCTGTGAAATGATCATTAATGACCAAAAGTTTCAGGAAATCTTCAAACATCGTTCTAAGATAACTGAGCTTGAGAATGAGGTTCTTGAATTTAAAAACAAATTGGGAAAATTTAGGAATTCATATTTTCAGTTGAATGAAATTATTGAAGTGTCTGGAAAACAAAAAGATTCTAAAAAGGGTATTGGTTTTGTTGAAATTCCACCACCTTTTCATAATGATTATAAAATTAATCCTTTTGCAAGAAAAGAAGAGGATTTGATTCAAAAAGAATCTGTGATTTCTGAAAAACCTAAATTGGTTAAACCTGAAATTGTCAAATCCCAAGTTGCTCCTCAAAAACCTCATGTGGAAAGTAAAAAGGTCTTTGTTGAAAATGTTGATAAAGTGATTATTGAAGATGTGTTTGAACCTGAGATAATACACAAGAATAAGAACATTCCTAGTTCTAATCATATTCTTTGCGAACCTCATGAGTTTGAGGACGCTGTATATGGTTCATTCAAATCTCAAATGAACAAGGAAGAAACTGTGAAAACTAAACCAGTGAGGACAAAGAAGTCAGTTAAACCAAAGATTTCTGACGAGGACTTAATGCGTTTCATTAATCCTCCGAGTTCTAAGTCTTCATCGGATAGAGTTTTTAAGTTAAAGGGAATTGATACGATGTTTACTGAAAAAGATATTCCAATAAGTATTATCAAACCTGAACTTATTGAGAGTATTTTTGTCAATGAAACTTCAAAAATTCAAGAACTTGAACGTGTGTATGCTCAAACAAATACATCAGTTCAATCTGATCCATTGACTAAGGCAAAACAGTTTTTAAAACAAGCTAAGAAGATTAAATTTGTGAACTCAACTGGGACAGATACACTAAAAAGCTTTTCGAACTGTTCTAATTTAGATTTTTATTTAAAGAAAAAATCTGAATTATCTGATGAGTTTACTAAGAGCATGACTAAAAATGTGAGTCATCATCAACCATCTGCATCATTTATTCCAATTTCTTCTAAACATCATCATGTAGACATGCGAACTTGTTTTTTATGTGGTCAACAAGGTCATGTTATGAGGAATTGTAGTCAGCAAAACTTTCAGAATCTTCATCCTTTTATCAAGGACAAATCTAAGCCAATTCCAGTGGTCAAGGAGATCCTGAAACGACCTGTGTCGTATGCTGATGATACTCATATTTTGTTATCTGATGTGATTCCTCAGAAGGTTTTTCATATCAATGAGACACACGATCAAGTGAAACCAAAATTCATTCCAACTGAACCTATATGTCAAAACAAGAATTCAAACATTGTTCAAGCAGTGTACTTAAGACGAAAGTCTAAGAAGCCGGTAACTTATTCACAAGTGGCTGAACAACAATTGAAATCTGTTAAAGTTAATGATCAAACAGAAAACCAAAAGGTGCCCAAGACTAAGGCCTGGGCTGCCTTTTTGAACTAATCACTTTTGTTTGTGTGTAGGGTTCATCCAAGACCATTTCTGGTGAAAACTGGATCATGGATAGCGGATGTTCTCCTCATATCACTGGGAATCTCAATCTATTAACAACGTAAGAAATATTTAAGGGGGTTATGTAGCGTTTGCTGGGAATTCTAGGGGCATGATCACACAAGAGGGTGAAGTATCAAATGATCACATTACATTTGAGAAAGTGAATTATTGCGACAAGGTTGATCATAACTTATTGAGTGTATCGCAGATTTGTGATAAAAGGTACACTACGATATTTACTAACAAAGAGTGTCTTATCTTGAAACCGGGTTATGTTATTCCCGAGGACATGGTTGTCATGCGATCACCACGATCAAATGATATTTATGTCTTAAATATGAGTTCTAAGATATCAACATCGATCGAAACATGTTTTGTCTCTTAAGCAACCAAGAAAGACTCGATTCTATGGCATCGTAGAATGGGTCACATACATGTCAGAAAGATGAATTATTTAATGGCAAATGACTTAGTTGAGGGTGTCTCGTTAAATAATTTTAAGTTATCTGATCACTGCGTTGCATGCAAAAAGGGCAAGCAGAAGAAGAAGTCACATCCCTCTAAGTTATTGAATTCCATTGATACTCCTCTTGAACGACTTCATATGGATTTTTTTAGTCCAGTGAATCGTGCGAGTATTTCTGGATACTGGTATTGTCTTGTCATGACTGATGATTATTCAAGATACTCTTGGGTGTTATTTATGAGTTCGAAGGATCAAACACCGGTTTTGTACCAAAACCTTATTACTAAGATCGAATCACTGTATAAACAAAAGGTGAGGAGAATCCGAAGTGATAATGGTACTGAATTCAAAAACACTATATTGGATTTCTTTTGTTTACAAAAGGGAATTCACCGAGAATATAGTGCACCTTATGTACCTCAACAAAACGGTGTTGCTGAATGCAAAAACAGAACTCTGATTGAAGCCGCACGTACAATGCTCGCTGATTCAAATCTTCCTGTTCAATTTTGGAATGAGGCAGTGAAAACAGCTTGTTATACGCTTAATCGAGTTTTAACAGTGAAACGACTCAAGAAAACAAGCTACGAGATCTTAAATAATAGAAAACCTAATTTAAAGTACCTGGAACCATTTGGGTGTCCGTGTACAATGTTGAAGAAGGATTCGGGTAAATTTGAAAAAAAAAACTATCGAAGTGTATTTCTTGGGATATGCATCTCCAAAGAAATGGGTTTTTAATTTCACATCTGGCTGTGTTGAAGAATGGTACCATGTGGACTGTCAAAAGTACACAACTCCTCCTCAAGGGAAAGGTCCAGACTGGATGTTTGACTACGATAGTTTATTTAATTCTTTTACTCCTTCGACTGAACACATTGATGAAGATCTGGTTAGAGCATACTTTGAAGAACATTTGAACATTCCAGGATTTTCAAGTTCTAATGCAGTTGAAGTTCAACCAGATGCTCCAACTGAAGAATCTCAAGTTGTCTCTCCAGTTGCTATTGATAATGCTTCTACTTCTTCTGATGATGATCAAGCTGAAATTCAAGTTATTGATCTTGACAGTGATAATGCTTCATCTCCCGAGTTGGGTGAACATTACACTAACTTATATGATAATGTTCTCGTTCCTGAAAATCCCACTCTTCGGATTCATGGATATCATCCACAGGAAAACATCATTGGAGAACTTGATGTGGGCGTTCGTACACGTCATCAAGTTGCTTCGTCAAGTGACAATAACACATTGTGTGCTTACACTAACTTACATTCTTCGCGAATTGTGAATATTGCTAAATTCAATTGCTTTTATCTCAAGTTGAGCCAACGACAGCTCGTAAGGCACTTGAAGATCCTCCTTGGGTAGAAGCTATGCAAGAGGAATTACAGCAATTTGCACGTTTGGGTGTTTGGGATTTAATAGACAAACCTGCTAGAGTCAAGAAAGCCATTCCGACTAAGTGGGTAATTAAGTGTAAGAAGGACGATCGAGGGGTGATTGTCAGAAACAAAGCACGTCTAGTGGTGCAGGGTTTTCATCAGCAAGAGGGTATTGATTACACAGAGGTATATGCTCCAGTTGCAAGATTAGAGTCGATTCGAATCTTCCTGGCTTATGCAGCTTATAAGAATATCAAGGTCTATCAAATGGATGTTAAAAGTGCTTTTCTCAATGCTGAACTACACGAGGAAGTGTTTGTCCAACAACCACCTGGTTTTGAAGATCCTGATTATCCAGACCGTGTTTACCGATTAAACAAGGCTCTGTATGGTCTACATCAAGCCCCGAGAGCTTGGTATGGCACGCTCGCCGACAATCTGACTGATAATGGCTTCAAACGAGGAACTGTTGACTGCACTTTATTTCATAAAACTGTTGGTGATGATCTTCTTCTAGTCCAGATTTCTGTTGACGATATTATTTTTGGGTCTACAAACGACACATTGTGTAAGGAGTTCGAGAAGTCCATGCAAACAAAGTTCGAAATGAGCTCGATGGGAGAGATGAATTTCTTTTTAGGGCTGCAGGTTCCCCAGTCTGATAAGGGAATCTTCATTCATCAGACAATATATGTGAACGATGTCTTGGAACGGTTCAAGATTACTGCCGGAAAAATCCCTTATCTCCTCTTCCAGTGGGTCACAATTTATCACCGGATGAATTGGAGGATACCGTTGATCCAACCCTTTATCGTGCTATGATTGGATCTCTAATGTATTTAACTGCTTCTCTACCCGATATAATGTTTGTTGTTTGTGTGTGTGCTAGGTACCAAGCTAGTCCCCGAGTGACTCACCTGGCAGCGGTCAAGCGTATTTTGCAATATCTACGGGGAAATCCTGACATAGGGTTATGGTACCCCAAAGATAATATTTTCGATCTTACCGCCTACTCAGACTCAGATTATGTAGGAGGCAAGATCAACTTCAAATCAACGACAGCGGGATGTCAATTATTAGGAAGCCGGCTTGTTTCCTGGCAGTGTAAGAAGCAGACAACGGTCTCCACTTCAACCGCCGAAGCTGAATATGTTGCAGCCTCGAGTTGCTGTTCCCAGGTTTTGTGGATACAACAACATCTTCGCGACTACGGTTTGAAGTTTCTTACTACTCCCATCTTGATTGATAATTCTGCTGCTATTAGTATCACCAAGAATCCCGTAAAACATTCTAAAACGAAACATATCGAAATTCGATATCATTTTATATGGGATTACTCTGAAAAGAAATTAATTGATCTTGAGAAAGTGCACACATATTTTGAAAAAGCCGATCTATTTACCAAAGCGTTTGATAAAACACGTTTTAACTTTTTGCTTGGTTTAAATGGATTGAAGACCCTTGCTGAGATCCTAAAATTAGGATAATTATCTTTAAAATGCTTTATTGATTTAGCTTAATTTTTTTATGTTTTTAGGTTTTAGGGGGAGAATTCTAGAAAATACAAAAAGAATGTGTTTTCGTTTGTATAGATAAAATCCAAAAACATTAAAAAATTTCAAAATTCAAAAATATTGTGATTTTTGTTCTTTAATGTTTTGTTTCTTAAAATATTTAGAAAAACCAAAAACATTTTAAAATTTTGAAAAACCAAAAAGAATGTGATTTATGTTTTGTACAGAAAAATCCGAAAATCCAAAAGATTGTGAAGTTTATTTTGTTTATAAGAAAATTGAAAAAGACAAAAAATATTGTGTTTTTAAAGTTTGTACAGAGAAAAACCAAAAAGATTTTTGCAGACATTTTCAGATTATTTTCTCGCTGAAAATTACGTCGGTTATTTAAGTTTGTGAAGCATGCTTGCATGTCTTGGTCCTATGATTCACTTGTGAATTGATAGTTAGCCATTCATTTATTAACTTAAGTTAACTGGGGCGATTAAATTTATCTTTTCTTTATTTTTATGCTTCTCAAAATTTTGAGTTTTTGAAGCAAAAAGAGAACATGATAGTACATTAATTATCTTGACCCCAAATTCAGCAAAAAGTAAGATTAAAAGACTGTGTGCTTAATTGCATTGGTGCATTGGTAGGTCTTAAAACAACCCAGTAGAGTAAAGTATGTGATATAAACATAAAGAAACGCCAAATTAAAAGGGGTGTTAGTCTCTAGCAAAAGTCTCGGTGAGGATGGCAGAAATGTAATAACCAGTCATACTCAAGCCTTATATTTGTTGATCACCCAAAAATCAAATAAAGCAAATAACAAGCGTTAAGATTCTGGACACTGTGAGTCTTTATGCGGCTTAACCATCTGGGTATTCATAAGAATGAATATTTCACTCGCCTTCTAGAGCAAACCCAAAGTCATTAAACTTGATCACCGTTGTACTTCGTACAATTTAAATTACTGACTTGATCAAAACCCGTTGTTAGTCATACAATTGTTCCTCCCTTGCGTGCGTCTTAATACCATTAAGAAACGGACCCCAGGGGATACAATGTATGTAAGCCGATAGATGGGCTCGTTCATACTCACTCACAGTAAAGGAAACTTGATGCATTGCTCAAAATTTCTACAATTGGTATCAAAATTTTGATCAACAATATAATGGTTTAAGTCAAGTTGGGGTGATTTGGCAAAAATTAAATTAAGCTTGAACCGTGACTAGAGGCTGATAGTTTCTAATATTATGTGCTTTAATTGAACTATTTAATCATATCACAAAAATACTTGAATGTGTGTTATTAGATTTATGTGGACAACAATACCAATGACCGACTTATCGCCAGTCATAATATTGCTGAAATATAAAACTGTGATGGAAGGGCATTTTGATCAATATGATTCTCTGCTCAAACTCAACAACAACAAAAATAAACGGACCGGATATTCTTTTGTAAATACATCTTTAAATTTTTACAAATTACCAAAAATATTTTCGTCTTCTTTGTACAAAATACTTAAATAATTTTAAGTTATGTTTTGGAAATCTGAAACATTCTTAACGTATTTGGTTGTCGGGATAAAAGGGTTTCTCGATAACCTAATTTATTTATTTATTTAATTCTTTAATTAATTCATTAATTTATTCATTTAATTATTTAATTTAAAATTAAATAAAAGAGTTTATTTCGCTAAAATCCAATTCGTTATTTATGGATAACGAACTAGGTGATTCTTTAGCGAACTAGTTTCTGATTCGCTAACCTAATTCGCTTCCGCATTCTGTAACGAATCATCCCTTCGTTATGCATATTTAACGAATCATGACACGAATCATGTTCTGATTCGCTACCTTTAATTTAACGAATCACGTAGCGATTCGCCAACATAAGGTAACGAATTGAGTTAGCGAATGGGCTAATTCGTTAACTTTAAATTAGAAGAATCGTTTCATTCGTACAAGTTGTACCTAGGGTTATGTGCACTGTTATATAAGACAAGAAAACGAACAGTCTTCCACTGTTCGCCTTCTTTCATCATTTTTAAGAAACCTGTTCAAATTCTCTCTGAAATTTTGACTTTCTTGTTTGAAGATTTCAAGGACATATTTGAGTTTCTAAGGTATAGCTGATTATGGCGATATCTTTTTCGGCAAAAATGGCTATGTGTTGATAGTTAAATTATGAAATTTTAGGAGTTTAAGGGTTTCTGATATTTTAAAACCCATTTGTGTATAATTTATGTTAATTCATATATGTTTTTGATGTCATTGTGATCGAAATCATATTCCGATACCCTTGGTGGGCTTCAATCATGAATTGATTGTTTTTTTCCGGGTTAATTATTGTTTTGTGACATTGGTGTTTGCTGTGGGTTCGTCTAACCTATGTACTTAGAGATTTTGAGTCTTAATCTCATTCATCTTCGATTAAGATTGTAATTCCGAGTACAACGAGCTCATTATTGTGATGATTCGACGATAGTTGTGGCCTAATCGTCCCCGGGTTCGTACTGTTGACTATCTGTGTTCATCCTAATTTTGACCTTGACTTTGTGAAGTCAAAGAACAAGTCTTAATTATGACCATTCGTTAGTCTTAGCGAATTGGAACTGTTTCGTGTCCAATTCGTTAAGATTATACACGAATCAGATTTTGATTCGCTTAAAATATAACGAACTAGTGTGTAGTTTGTCAAAATTAAATAGTGATTCGCTATGTTCAGTTCGTTAAGGTATTTACTTGATAGCGAATCGCCTGATTCGTTATCTCATTGTAACGAATCAGTGTGATTCTCAACGAATGACATTTATTAAATAAATTAATTTTAATATAAAATAAATTAATTTTAATATTCATTTAATTTAATTAAAGGATTTAAATCGTCTAATACGCGTAACTAGATTAATTTGATTATATATTGTGATATGTATTCTCATATTCAGTTTTATTTATACAGTAAAACATGGCTGATCAAGAACAACAAAATCAACCACCACAGGAACAACCTCCACAAGGAAAACCACAACAACAAGATCAGCAAGCTGAAGTGATCTTATTGCCGTTCGATAAGAAGCACAACATTTGTGCTTATGTTGATCAAGATGTGACTGATTTGAGAACGTTTGGAGCTATGTTGACTTTCTTACGACGTTCAAAGATACACTATGCAATCACTGCTAAACCTAAAGTGTATCTTAGTATAATCAGGCAGTTTTGGAACACGGCGGAATATGTTGAGGAAAATAATTGGGTTCGAGCTACAATTAATCAGATCCCTATTACGATTGATGTTGAGGTCATTCGTCGGGTACTTAATTTGACGATAATGATGATTACCCGAGTGAATTTGACAGGACATTGGTTAGGGGTTTATTCACACGTTTGAATTATGGGGGTGATATTCGTAAATCTATGTTGAACAAGAATGGGTTGTGTCCACCATACAAGTATCTGCTACATGTTTTACTTCATTGTATGAGTGGACGTCGCGGTGATTTTGATGAGTGTAGACTAAGTTTGCAATCGGCATTTGTTGCTCTAATCCTGAACAAGCCCTTCAACTACTCAGAACTCATCTTTGATCATCTGAAAGAGCAAGTTCAGCAAACTCTACCGTCAAAGAAGTTCTTGATGTATCCTCGCTTTTTACAGCTAATTATTCAGGATTTGATACCGAATTTGGTGATTGATCGATCGTTGGTGAACGATGTTCTTGATAAGGAACGTATGAAAGCTAAAACGGTGCATCGTATGTTAATCTATAGAAAAGACAAGCCACAGGATAAACGGATGATTGGTCATATAATCAATCCGGATTACGTATGTCCTCTTAATGAGCGCTGGATCCATGATGATTTGGATTCCGAGCGTGAAGGGGGGGAAGGTGGGAACAATGATGGTGGAGATGATGATGGTGACAATGATGATGGTGATGGTGGAGCTGGTGAACGAGCTCTTAAAGAACAACAAGATGCAGTCGATGCTGCTCTAGCTGCCACCATGAAAGCTCAGCTAGAAAGAAAACGAAAGGGGAAAGTTGTCGCTACTGGTGAACCATCAAAGAAGCCCCGTGTGTCTGTTGGGGCTGGGGTAATTATTGGAACTCCACCACCACGTCAATCAACTACTCAAAGCTCGACGGTGCCGCTAACTACTAGCACTCCGATGCTTACCTTGACGACGACGATGGTGTCACATGAGAGGCTCAGTCTTATTCCTCAAATGGCGTTAACCGAGATACCGAGGCCTCCTGCTGTGTTGTCTACAGTATCTTCCACCACATCAATGAGACCTCCTCCTCTGCCAACAACTACTCTTCCTCCACCTCCGCCTAGTGATGTCTCTTTCATGAGAATTACTTGGCCTCAAGGACCTGTTCAACCTGTTCATCCATCCGTATACAACTTGCCACCAAGTCGTCAAACTGAAATACTGTTAAATCTGCTACATCTATATGAAAATCAAATGGCAGCTGACCGTCAAACTCAAGAACGACTCATGGAGAATCAACGACGAATGATGAGTTATATTTATTTTTGTCAAAAAGAGACTGTCGTTACGTACGATTGTTGAGTCTCAGGGGGTGAAATTAAAAGAACAAGAAGAGTTGATTTTACAATTAACTTGTAAAGAAGATGCCCTCAAGAAACTTAAGAATAACGATGATGATCCTGACGAGTCTGATGCAGGAGGTGAGCCTAAACAATCGCATGGTTCATCCTCTGGTGCAGATGTTAGTGGCGGTGATGATTCGAGCAAGCAGATAATTATTTATCAAGATCCAACAGCTGCCAAGCCAATTGAAATGATTGCAGCTAACACGGTGATATTTATGGATGGATCGGGGGTGGTTAGAAGTGTGGTGAACAGAGATGAGATAGAGGTCGGTGAGTTTATTGTTAGATCTTTGACACGAGAGCAGATTTAGATTCTGCTTGGGCTGAATGACGATCAGTTGACTGCTTTAGAGACTGAGCCCGATGTCGAAGTGATCACAGAGGAAGAAATGGAAGTTGATCCGTTATTTATGGACACGAATTTTATTTATGAGGATGAAGAGATTGAGATGGAGGATGTGACAGGTGAAGAGTACCCGGACTTGTTTCAACACGCAAACGTTGATCAAGGTGCTCCGGTATTTCATGAAGATGTAATTAAAGAGACTGAGGATGAACTAGAAAAGGTTATGCAGCGAACAGTTCCTTCACTCAAAGAAGTGACTGATGATGTCATAGAAAGATGGTTCAAATGTCAGAAAGTGGGTAAGATTATCAGTGCTTATCGGTATGTAGATCAAGAAAGAAAAGATACCGCTGCTGCTTGGATTGAGGCGAATCAGGTGAATACCTTCAAGACTGTTTCTAAGGTACATAGTGATATTGTCTCCTGGCTCTATGATTCAGACCTTAAAGTATGTATAGTCAAGTGGGAAAAGGGTGTCCAGTATTACGAGAGGATAATGGATGTTTTAACTCTACCGCGTTGGGATGTACGTACCCTCGCGAGACGTCCATTTATCAATCGTGGGAGTCACCGAACGGCTGAGTGGTTTCATCAACACTTACTGTTCGAGGTCAATCATGGCTTCAAATTCTTCAAGCCCCAGGTTCCAAGACGTAAGCGCATTGATGAGATTGATCCAAGGACCGGATGGAAGAAACTTGTCTTGAAAGTGAAGCCGCCAAAGACAATGAAAAAGGTTCCTGTGAAGACAATGCCTCAAGATATTTATTTGTCTTTCAACCGTTGGTACTATGACAATCCAACTGGCGAGGCCGTTATTGTTCGTGGTCGAGGACTGCAGACCGAGCTCATCAAGATAATCGACCCGATGTGGTTGGTTAATTTATCAGAGACAGACAACGACGTGCTACACAGGAAGCAGATTTTGTTTGAACGCCAAGAAGATTACGACCTGGCTATGCAATTCCAACGAGTCGTTCGTGTGTGTCACGAACATGGAATTCATAGTTGCAGAGACTGGCAGTCCAAGCGCTTCAAATAAGTTAAACACAAAGAGCTCAAGACGAGGGGGTGTCTGTTAGTGCACGGTTTTGCGTCTGGAGTCTTTGTATTTATCGTTAACATTTTTGTTTATTAAATAATGTAATTGATAGCCAGTTCGCTAAGTTAAAGGCTAGTTCGCTAGGGGATGTTAGCGAACTAGCCAAGTAATGTATTCCCTCCTGATTCGTTAGGGGATGTTAACGAATCAGGGGGTGTTTCGCTATGATTATTTATGTAACGATGGGGATGCTGGTTCGCTAGGGGATGTTAGCGAACCAGATCACCTTCTATATATAGTGAACTACTGTTCACTTTTAATATAAGTTTTGAGCTAATTAACGAACTGCTGTTCAATCTCTCTCTCAAGCTTCACCTAATATTATACAAACATTACTGATAACTTATTAATAATAGATATACATATATACAACACTTAATCGATGTTAATTATGAGCTAGATCTAGTACTAATCGGATATTCACATATCTGAGATCTGTTATTGTTATTGATTGGTAATTCCGATATCAAACACAAACTGATTTGATCAGTTGTCTATTTATGTTTCTTTGTTCCAGTGTTTGAATTATCTCGTTGGGTAGATCAGTTGGTTATCATTGTTTGGTGTGTTTCTTGGGAACCGGCTGCTGGCGTAGGTTCGAGCCCCGCCAGCCAGTTTTTTTTAAGATTTTTGTTAATTTAAGTTTTAATTAATCATTTTAAATCAATATATTAATATATTTAATCAATTAGCTTACATATATGTATTAATTAATCAGTATTTTATTAAAACCGATATCTTAGCCGATTAATTTTTCCAAACCTTGGTTAAACCATATAAATATGTATATATTTATATATATTGTGTATATATGATAGATTATTTAAAATTTATAAAGGTTTTATTATTTCAAAAGAGTTTTAATCTAAGATATACATCTGATATAATCTTTTTGTGTAACGTATTAAAATTTTAGTTTAAGTATTTTGTAAAATATTATATTTTATATAAATATAACTAATTATTAACTATTATTTATTATTAATAATATTAATTAAATAAAACTATTTTATTAGAAACCGACTATACAATACTTGTGTTTTTTCTCATCTTTCGTCCATGTATGTAGACTTATATATAATATCACGTAAACTCATATTTTTGGTTTAATATGTATATATACGAAAGACAAACTTTAGATATATTTATGAGCTTTAACGAACCTATAATTTTTAAAGATGTATTATATTCATATAATATTTTTATATATTATATTATATAGTATAATATACTTTTGAACGGATTAGTAAACTAATAATATTTTTGAATATGTGTTTTACTTATATAATATTATAATATACTTTATTTGAGATTTAACAAGACTAATAAATTTTCAAAGAATATCTTTATATAAAATAAAATATTATATTAATTATGATTAAGGTATTATTATTGACTTAATAATAATTTTGATTATCGAACTCGCTTATCTGATCTAATTCATTTACTTAGCGTATCTTCGTTTTGTGAATCGTCATTCCTAATTTTCCTTTTTCGTTTTTGTTCGTCTGTTGAGGTGAGTACCACATTCCCCTATTTTACTTGTTTTCCACGTTTTGGGGGCATATGCGTAAATATATATCTCATAAATACTTATTCTCAAAATTGAAACTATTATCTTATGTGTTAACAACTTATACCTTACTTGTTATTGTGTTTATTTGCTTTGTATGCTTCCGCATTCGGAGAGGTCCAACTAATCTCAGTATATTATGATCATACACCATACGTTAGCCTTTGTTCTTTTCGACATCTAAGTTATACATGCTCATTTGGTTAAATTGTTATTCTCATATGACTTGTTGCAACTACTTATTTTTATATATATACTATATGTACATTTTGAACTGGTGTATTGCTCACTCAAACTCGTGTTGACAAAACTATTCTATTTTCAACGCATATCCAGGTTATCGTGTGACGTGATTATCAAGATTGTTTGAAGCAACTTAGGAAGCATCTTAGAGAAGAAGGTACAAGAATTAGATTTGAATGTTTATTTTACTTGTTTACTTAGAGTTTGATGTACTTGACTATTTAATAAAATTTAATAGATATTGACACTTTTAATATTGCATATAGTAACCTTTGAAAAGCTGTGAGAAATCAGTCCGTGCCTCAGCATTTCCGCCGTAGGTTGGGGTGTGACAAAGCATCTACCGATGAAAGATGGATTGAAGCAATGATGGTTGAATTGGATTCAATCAATAAGAACAAAACTTGGAAGTTGACTACTTTGCCAAGCGGTCTTAAGGCGATTGGTTTGAAGTGGGTGTTCAAAACGAACAAAGATGCTAAGGGAATCATTGTGATATGCAAGGCAAGGCTAGTAGCAAAAATGTTATATATAAGAACAGTGAATAGATTTCGATGAAGTATTTGCACCAGTTGCACGTATCGAAATTGTTCGGTTAATCTTAGCCTTGGCAGCCTATCATGGTTGGGAAGCACATCATCTGGATGTAAAGTCAGCATTCCTAAACGGAGAATTAATAGAAGAGATCTATGTCTCACAACCTGGTGGTTTCATAGAGCCTAAGAATGCTAGAATTGTATACAAGCTTACTAAAGCATTGTATTGACTAAGGCAAGTACCACGTGCTTGGAATATGAAGTTGGA
Organism: Bidens hawaiensis; assembly: GCF_021521415.1. Taxonomy (NCBI): domain Eukaryota; kingdom Viridiplantae; phylum Streptophyta; class Magnoliopsida; order Asterales; family Asteraceae; genus Bidens; species Bidens hawaiensis. The sequence continues at coordinate 47,864 of NW_027501116.1, read as the reverse complement.
ACAGACCTTGGAGTCGCTAAACTTCAAGAATTGCAATCTGAAACAAGCAGTGTATACAAAGAAAACGAAGCTGATCATTGGAGTTTATGTTTATCACTTGATAGTCACGGGCACTCCAAAGAAGGAAATTGACTTGTTCAAATCCCAAATGTAAGATAAGTTTGAAATGAGCGATCTTGGATTGCTGGCATATTATCTAGGGACAGAAGTTACTCAAGTCGAGGGGATGAGATTACAATAATGCAGACATGATATATCAACAAAATCCTGGAGGTTAGTAATATGGTTAATAGTAATGAGATGAAAATTCCCATGGATCCGGGAACAAAGTTAACCAAGACTGAGGGAGGCACACCAATAGAATGTACTCAATATATAAGTCCAATTAGGAGCCTAAGGTACTTGTTGCATACACGGCCTAATTTATGTTACTTAGTGGGATTACTAAGTAGATTCATAAAAGAACCTATGGATCATCACTTGAAAGTATTAAAAAAGTGATACGCTACATTAAAGGGACAAAGGAGCATGGAATTATCAACAAGCGAGGAGGCCGCAAGATAACTGGTTATAGCGTCAGCACAAACAAAGGAAAGGGAATTACTAAGCTCGTATTCTACTTTGGAGAATCTCCTATAACCCGGTGTACACAGAAGCAACAAACGGTTGCATTATCATCATGTGAATCAGATTTCAAGCCAGCAATAGCAACAACATATTTTGCATTGTGGCTAAAGCGCTTACTTGGAGAATTAACTGGCTGAAAGGAAGAGAAGATAACTCTGAAAGTTAACAAAATTTCAGCAATAGCGCTTATGAAGAATCCGGTGTTTCACGGAGAAGCAATCTTATAGACACATGTTATCATTTCATTAGGGATGTGTGGAAAACGGACACATCAATGTGGAGCATATTAGCAATGAGTTACAAAAGGCGGATATACTAACAAAGGTACTCGCAAGACTCAAATTTGCAACTATGAGGCAAATGCTCGGTGTTCAAGATCTATGACAAGAAGATGATCGTGATTAAGGGGGTGAATGTAGCATTAATAACTCCTCATCAAAGTACAAGGGTTGTAGTGTAATTAGTTACAACTTACAAGTATGTTTAAGTCATACTTAAACATGTATGTAAAGTCTAGGGGTTAGAGTGTCAATGTGTAAAGTTTGTAACTATCAAAAACACGTGCCTGTAGATTTGTGGTTGGAACCCTAATCATGGAAAACTATAAATAGGGGCAACATCAGAATGTTTTAAACATTCAATCGAAGTTCAAGTTATTCAATAAGTTTGTTGTTCATATTATCATTATTCATCTTGTTTCATTATCAATTCATTATCAAAGATCCATATTAGGCCAACAACTTTTGTATAAATTTATTAAGATCATGACAAGTGTACTAATCATATGATTAGAAGATAACAAGACGTAAAATTTGGAGGAAATTACTACGTCACTCCTTGTGGATTCATCATCTCGAAATGTGATCATAATTGAAATCAATGAATTTGCACTTATAGTTATTCAAACTAGAAACAATTATAGGATTATTTGGTATTGTTTTTCTTACTTTGGATATAACAATAAGATGTTTTTGAAAGTCTCTAGGATTTCTCAAACTAAGGATGCGAAACTAATGTCCCAGATTTGTCTACTGTAAGTGCTCTTCAAACTGAGGATTTAATATTTTTGTTTTCCCGCTGACAAAATGATTGCTTACTATGTGTCAAGTTGCTAATTACTAAAGATTTAGCTATTTACTATATCACATTATAAGAGTTAAGATTTAACAGGTTGAACAATATAGGAGGCATGTTCAAGTTTTAATTCGTTTACTTACAAATAGGCCAAACTGAGTTACGTTAACTTCAACAGGTCAAATGAACATAGCTATAAAAAATGGGTTAACAAAATCTTATATAGTCTTATTCAGATGTTTATATTATTTTTGTAATGGAAGTACAATTCTTTTTAGGATTAATTTCATATACCCTTACAAATATCATAAATATCATATATATATATATATATATATATATATATATATATATATATATATATATCCAAGCAAAATTTAAAATATCATATATGCCTTTAGAAAATAATTATAATATTATATATGTGATTATAAAACAATTAATGTATCATTTATACCCCCATTTATTAATAACAATTTTAATAAATGACTATTTTACCGTTATTTTTCAAAAAAAATTAATCTTAATATATGCCCATTTTTTAATGAATAGATCATTATTCTACCTCTTTTCATTGCTTAATGAGTTGATATCATGTGTTATTATTTTAATTTTGATCTACGTTTCTCATCTTTGACGACAACTAAATTATCTCTCGTTACTTCTTCAAAGTAGCAAACCTTGAAGGTTTATCGTATCGAATGGTCTATAGTGTAAACATTTTATCGCGTCTAATCGAACCAGGATAATATGGTCATTTTTAGTTTTTTTTAATGAATTGGGTATACATGATATATTAATAACTTTGTAGGGCATATATGATATTTTTAGTTTTGCGTGGGTATATACGATATTTTTAATATTTGTAAGGGCATATATGAAATGCCCCTTTTTAAGCATAAATTATGTAGTATCTAGTTTTACAAACAAACAAATGTTTAAAAATGTGTCTAGTTATTTTAAAACTGAAAGAATGTAGAGCAGGTTTTGATATGTAGGGGTGTTCATGATTCGAAACCGTAAAATTGTCCAATTCGGACGTTGGTTTGGTTTTATGGTCGGTTTTATATCAAACTTTCAGCTGATCGGTTTTAAAAGTTTTAAACAGAAATGAACGGTTTGGTTTACGGGTTTAAAATTTCAAACCATATATAACACTGTATTGATTTGAGCATACTTAACACTGTATATAACACTAATGTTTTAAACCGAAATGATCGCACCGTAAAATTTGAGCATACTTAATTTTTAAAAAAAATATTATCTATTATATATTTGATAAACGATATTTTGACGTATGTTTGTATTTGTATGTTTTGACCCAATTTGTTTTAACCGGACAAAATTATGTAACGCTTTCTTTGTTGAACTTTCTTCTTAGGTTGGGGGAGAAAAACACGAATACACGAAGGCGGATTTCGATGCAGTTCGACAAGAATGGTCGAGCTACGCGACACAATTTATTTTTCGGTAGTGATATGAAAGGTATTGATTATTAACCAATATTTTTTTATAACTTTAGAATATTTGTAATATTTTTATTTCAAATGTCTAAACATGAAATGAAATAGTTAATTTTGTTGCTATATTTTTGTCATTAACGTAAAAATTAGTAATATGCAAAAACAATATAAAAATATTTTTTTATACAAAACTGACATGCATAAATGTGTGTCGTATAATGAAGTCGTAAATAAGAGTAATGAAAGTGTGTCATACGTGCATGTCATAACCGGGTGTCATAAATGTATGTCATTAAATATGACACGTGTCATCTTTAGTTTATTGTTGGGGTTTTAATGAAATGCATTTGCATGTCATCTGTACCCTTTAATGACACATAATGCGTGTCATTAAAGACCATTTTTCTAGTAGCGACCGGAAACAATTCAGCGTATCTATAAACCAGACTACCAATCATATCAAATACTGAGACATGATGCTAAGTGTGCCAGGTACGCATACTCTCTGACCATATATGTATGGATTAACTGAGAGCCAATGACTTCTAAAGTTTTAAGGATCTATAATCCCATTCTGTTAAACAGTGACTTAGAGCCACATGTCACTTTTTGGTTGATCATGTTTCGAGGTTACGTGACGGATTGTTGAGGTTCTCGCGTTGGTCTGCCTGGAGATAACTTGTGTTTGTGTAGCAAATTTATTCAATGTATTTAGGTGGTTTGATTATTTTAGCTCTAAATTACGAGGATGTTACAGAGAAAGCATGTGGCAATGCGTGGTAGCTTTTTAGTTTGGTAATGTTGTGCACTTGTGCTTAAGGATGATGGCAATTATTGTTCTGCTCTGATAACGATATTAGACCAAAAGTTTACCTCCATATTATATTTCTATTTGTTATTGATAGTAGAAAAACAAATGGGTCTCATTATTATTTTTATTTATTTCAAGTATAAGGGTATATTGCTCTAAATAACTTAGAATCTAACTATTATGCTAGTGGATGTGTACAACAATACGTAAAGAATTAGTTGCATAGTGTGTGTAAATCCGTACAACTAGTTGCATAGTGTGTCTAAATCCGTACAACTAGTTGCATAGTGTGTCTAAATCCGTACAACGGAGTATGTGCCCACAAAACGGTGCTTCAACCTTATGCGCGTTCCCTACTAGAATTTTGGTTTTTGTTAAGACATTCATTTAGCCTTCACCACTTAGGACACATGTCTTGTTTTTTATCTAAAGGAAAGATTGGAATCTTCTCAACCTTTCTAGAATTGCTTAAGTATGGAACTCGAGCAAGCTCAAGCACTCCGAGCAAGGTTTTTACTTCCTCGAGCAAGATATCTTATCCGAGCATGATAATCTTCAAGAAATCTTCTAAGTGTTAGTTTCTAGCAAGCTACACTTCATCGAGCAATGTTAGTTCTTCTATCAAGTAAGGCTTACTTACGAGCAAACCCCTTGATATACCTTTGCTTAAACTAAGTTCCCGAGCAACTTAGTGGGTCAAGCAAGGATGAAATAAAAATGAATCTCAAGTATGTTGGTAGGAAGTTTAGGGGGTGTTTGGTACAGAGAATGGAAATGGAGAGAAAATAGAAATGGAAATGAAATTGTAGAGAAAGAGAATTGGTATGGAGAATGAGAATCATTTCTCTTGTTTGGTACACGAGAAAATAAACAGAGAACTCTACCATACCCAACCCCACCTCCACCCAACCTGACACCACTCACCACCGCAGCCCCACCACCACCAGCACCACCACCACAGCACCACCACCACAGCCCCACCACCACCACCAGCCCCACCACCACAGCCCCACACCACCAGCACCACCACCACAACCCTTTCTTCAACCACAACCCACCACCACCGGCTGCCGCCACCAAACCCCCTTCTTCAACCACAGTACACAAGAAATTAAAAAGATTCAAATTTTTGGAACATAAGATATAGAAAAAGGAGGCTCAGATCTGTCATCACTACCTCTTTGGAGATTTTGTGGTGGTGGTTGTTGTGGCGATGATGATAATGATAATCAGAAGCCACCTGCAACCACCGCCGATTTCCACCACCACTGTCACCCACCTGCGACCACAATCACCCGACCATCTGAAAACCCTAACCTACCACGAACCACCACTTGAAACCCTAATCTCCGTTCACCCGTACCACCTGCAACCTACAACCTGTTACCATCTCTGTGTTCACCACTGCGAACGGCGGAGACGGGGTGGTGGTTGCAGACTTGGAGACGAGGTGGCGGTTCCAGACTTGGAGACGAGGTGGCGGCCGGAGACGAGGTGGTGGCCGGAGACGAGGTGGTGGCCGGAGACGAGGTGGTGACATGCTATGAGGAGGCTGCTGAGAAATGGATTTCTCTTTATTTTAAAGAGAAATTGAATTCTCTAGTTTTAGAGAAATAGAAAGAGAAATAGAAATGAAAAGTGGAAAACAAACAAAAGAAATATTTCTAATTCCATTTCTCCCCAATCAAATCCCTCTACCAAACACCCCCTTATGGAAATTTATCTAAGTCTTACTCCCAACAAAGTTCAATCTCGAGAAAGTTACTACACGCGAGTATGCCTAAATATACTCAGTTTGATCAACCGAGCGTTTGAATTTCAGAAAGAGATTTAAAACCATTTAAACCAAGCAAGTAAGTAAATCTCATTTTGTTAAATGCCTTTGTAAACAGGTCAACTTTCTGAAAATTCGTGTGAATTTTTTCAAGATAATTAATTTTTCATAGCAGTCACTGATGAAATGATAATGAATTTCAATGTGTTTCGTTTTAGAGTGATGGACAGGGTTCTTAGTTATACATATCGCAACAGAATTATCAATACAGATGGGAGTAGTAAGAAACTTTAAATTGTATTATCGCAGATGTCGCTGGATCCACAAACCATGTGAACAACTTGAGGCTGCCACGTATTCGGCTTCGACAACTGATCATCAACAACAATAGCAACTTGATATTTTGTACATACTCCCTCATTCAAATCACCAATAATATTGTCCTGGGGATGATAAGAATGATTCCGAAGAGTCGGATGCTCGGGAACTTCAACATTATCGTCTAAGTTGGTGACGCTTTTTTTCAACTGCTTCAACAATCAAAGGTTGGGAAGATTCTCCAGATTGTATCTCAGGAGCTTCATGAGATTTAACAAATGGTTTAGAGGTAGAATCTTCAAAGTCGGCGTCATCAGATGAAACATAATGCTGTCGATGAACCTGTTGCGGTAGATGCCATGTCATGAAAATAAATATCATTTGATCGATGTGATTGCATGCCAACCATATCTTCAGAAATTAAAAAACCCGGTTTCAGAATCACACATTCTTTATCAGTGAACAAGGTTGTATACTTTTTATCACAAATCTGTGACAAACTCAACAGATTATGGCCAACCTTGTCACAGTAAATCACCTTCTCAAATGTGATTCTACAATTTGAAACTTCACATTCATTATTAATCAACCCACCTTGATTACCAGCAAACGCAACATAACCCCCTCAAATATCTGTCACATTATAAAGGAGACTAACATTGTCCGTTATATGCCGAGAACATCACTATCCATTTACCTCCTTAAATAGTCTTGGATGAACTCTGCATATACAAGTAAAAGATCAGTTCCAAGAGGTAACCCAAGTCTCAGTCTTGGGTTAAACCTCTGGTTCCTTTCGGCATAAAACAAATTTAGGTTTCCATGTTTGGAAAACATCAACATGAACCTTGACACCTTTGAATTTTTCTTCAACATGTGCTGATGTAATTTATGAAATTTGCTATAGGTCACAGTTGCCATCGACCTCTTAGTCAATAAATACTCATAAGAAATTACACCAGTGTTTACATTTTACAAATAGGTTTAGCTAGCTCAACCTTTTTTAAACACAGCTTTTCTTATCTTATTATTAGCCCTAACTACCTTCCTAGGGCTAATCTCATTGAACATTATTTGAGTATCATCACTTTTGGTTTGCGTAGGTTGCCTTTTCAATATACTCTTAATCACGGGACCATGTTCCTTGATTAAGGGCTTCTCACACAATTTCACCCTAGATTCACAGACTTTTGCAACATGACCTCTTTCACCATAGGAAAAACATGTTCTCCTATCCACAAACACTTGTGGTGAATCAAAGTTTCATATGAATCCTCAGGTTGAAAGTTACAACCTTCGCATTCGAGTTACCCAACTTGTTTTCATGTTTTCTTTTGTAAAAATACAAATTGGAACACTTAGAAAAACTTTAAAGTGAATCTAACCCAGATGACTTCACAAATCTTATAGGTTTTAGAAAATTTAAATGACTTTTCATTTGAAGTTTTGGTTGAATTACTCTTGATTCCACAAAAGACTTTTCAGTTTCACTCAAACTAAGTGTTCCACAATTAAACACTCTTTCAATGAGTTCAGGTTTCACCAAACTCAAGGGGAATGCTTCATCAGCAAAATATTGATTCACCCCTTTGATTTTGTAAACCCGACCTCTTCACACTTTCTCACTACTAGTAGGATTTACAAAATTTTAAAATCCTCATCTGAGATCACTCTCTTCTCAAATAGCTTAGAATTTGCATGAGATGTGCTATAACCAGGTTTAGATTTCTCAAACACATGTGGTTCACAAAGAATATGATTTTCAAGGGGAGTCTTCTTATTCTTGTGAAATACCATTGGTTCAAACATGTTTTCCACTATCATGCCATCATCAGTTTGAGATAAAACCAAATTGCTTTGAACATGAGTTACTGTAGCTAAACAATTAGTTTCTTTCTTAACAGTTTTTGTTGGTTCAACTGGTTTGATTTTCTCTGTTTTGATTACTTTAACCTCACTCACAATTACAACAGTATCTACAGTCAATGGACTATCAGTATCTACTTCTTGTAAATCTTTTGTATTCTATCGTTTAGTGTAATCATGACCAAAAGGAGGAGGAATTTCAACAAATCCTAAACTAGTTTTACCACCTTTTTGGTGATTGATGTTAACTTCATTAATTTCATTGAGTAAAAAAGATGATTTTTAAAATTACCCAATTTATTCTATAACTCCATTACTTCATTTTCAAGCTCAGTTATTTTGGTTCTTAGTTTCAAAATCTCTTGAAACTAATGTTCCATAATCATTTGTTTTGTAGCATGTTTTGCTTTCAAATAGTGATTACTCTCGGATAAGGCATTGATTTCTTGTTTATAATCTTAATCAGATTTTACCATTTTCTGATAATTATCACAAACGATAGCAAGATCACACAATAATTGCTCATTGTGTCGACGCATCATATCAAGCCATGACTTTGTCTCAACACAATGAGAACAATCAATTTCTGAGATTCATCCACAATAGATGAATTCAAATTCTTAGATTCAGAAGACACAATAAGAGTTAATACTAATCTCTACTATTTTAGCCTTGGGAGCAAAAGTTTCTTCCCATCAACACTTGGCATTTCCGACTCACTCTTAGACTGTTCACGTTCCTTAATAATCTTCTCAACATTTTGACGCACGATCTCTTCATTTTGAAAATAGGAAGTGACATTGCTTCAACATCACTACAGAATGTTGAAGAAGAAGTTGATATGAACAATACAGAATCAGATTTAGTCAGTGAAGAACGTGATCTCAATGATACAAATCTTGACACAAAAATTTCTTTAAATCAAATCATTCAAACTTCTTTTGTTAAAAGAAATCATCCTACTGGAAACATAATTGGTGACCTACATGAAAGAGTAACAAGAAGTGCATCTGAATCTGCAAATATTTGATTGTACTTCTGCTTTTATCCCAAATTGAACCCAAGGACATTGTTCAAGATTGAAAGACAATAGTTAGGTAGAAGCAATGCAAGAGGAGTTGGCTCAATTCAGAAATTTGCAAGTTTGGGAACTTGTGGATAAGCCAAGCGAAAGGTTTGCAATAGGTACCAAATGGGTTTTCAGGAATAAGAATGATGAAAGACGAATTGTAATGAAAAATAAAGCAAGACTAGTTTCACTAGGATGCTTACAAGAAGAAGGAATTGATTTTGAGGAAGTATTTGCTCCAGTGGCAAGGCTAGAAGCTATCAGAATCTTCTTAGCCTATGCTTCTTCTAAAATTATAAGAGTGTTTCAACTGGATGTCAAATCTGCTTTCTTAAATGGAAAAATTAAAGAGGAGGTGTATGTCACTCAACCTCCAGGTTTTGAGGATCCTGAGTTTCCAAATAGAGTATATAAACTGAACAAAGCTCTATATGGACTACATCAAGCTCCAAGAGCTTGGTATGATTAGTTGTCAAACCATCTGCTTGTTAAAGTTTTTCATATGGGAGCCACTGATAAGACCCTCTTCTACAAGAAAAGAGGAAGAGATTTTCTTCTAGTCGAAGTGTATGTTGATGATATCATCTTTGGGTCTACAAATGAACGCATGTGTTTGGAGTTTGAGGAAGTTATGAAGACTAAGTATTGCATGAGCTCAATGGGAGGGAGAAGTGAATTTCTTTCTTGGTTTGAAAGTTCAACAGAAAGAAGATGGTATATTCATTTGTCAATCAAAATATGTGCAAGATATATTGAACAAGTTCAAATGTCAAGACTTGAAGACTACTTCTACTCCAATGGACACTCATGAGGGGGGTCTGTTGATGAACATGAGTATAGAGCTAAGATTGGATGATTAATGTACCTGACTGCTTCAAGACCTGACATTATGTTTGTTGTATGTGTGTGTGCAAGATTCCAATTAAATCCAAAAGCTTCTCACATGACAGTTGTCTAGAGAATCTTTAGATATCTGAAAGAAAAGCCTGATTTGGGGATATGGTATCCTAAGAACCATGCCTTTGATCTACTTTCATATACAGACAGTGACTATGATGGTTGCAACATGATTAGGAAGTCTACATCAGGTGGATGTCAATTCTTGGGAGACAGACTAGTGTCATGGCAATGCAAGAAGCAAACAACTATTTCAATCTCTACTGCTGAAGCTGAATACATTGTTGCATGTGTTTTTTGTGCTCAAGTCCTTTGGATTCAAAATCAACTGCTGGACTATGGTTTGAATTACTTGTTCACTCCTATTTATATTGATAATACTTCTGCTCTGTTCATTGTTAAGAATCCAGTCCAACACTCAAAGACCAAGCACATTGAAATCAGACACCATTTCATTAGAGATTGCAGTGAGAAAGGTCTAATAGAAATGAAAAGAGTTGGCACTAGTCATAACTTGGCAGATTTATTCACCAAGCCACTAGATAAAACTAGATTTCACTTTCTACTAAAAGCTTTAGGCATGATCAACTCTGATGAAGTCTTATTGATGACATGTGCTCAATGTGCTAACTGACTATCTTTCAAGAGGTCTTGAGCGAGTAAGTTATGTTCTATGCTTGATTATGTGATTTTGATTGACTGATGTATGTTTTAAATGACTATATTTGACTTAGGTATGAATGATGCTTAGGTCTGTTTTGAGCATTGATCATGATATTTTGATAAGTGATTACATATGCTATGAATTAATGAATCTGCAGCTTATCTGATATCTTGTTTTTTATTAGATGATCTGAAATAATGATGTGCTTAGGACAGGGTAGATTTTGCATAACTACTCTTGGTTGTACCTTATGCTAGTCTAAGTGTGTTAATGCATACCATTCATTTTCTGATTATTCTTGAATATGTTTCCAATTTCATGTGTCAAAAATTAAATTCTGTGTTAAACTTGTGTGCTCAAATGAACATTTTCAAAATTTTTTCAAGAAAATCATTATTGACAACCTGAGCAAGGTTATGGTGCTAAGAAATGATAAGATTATTCAGTTCAAAGCTTTGTAGAAACTTAAAAGGTTTTCAATAAAAATTGATCCAACCTTTTGGAAAATGATAATAGATTGATTATTTATATCAATCATATGGATTTAATAGGCTAAAAGGACTATTAGTGCAGTCATTTATAAGTACGGTCGATTTCCATTATGTGTAGAAATTGAGGTGATATTGTAACGGTTCCGGCAAATTCAGGTATACCCTAGCCGGAATATACTATTTACGTGTTATTTAATACTAAATATATGAATTATAATGTGTTTATACGAGTATATAAGATTCACAGTACGAATTATACTCGAATGTACAGCTAGTCGTATTGAAATTAGGATTAATTGATTATGCGATCAAACGAGCGATAGTTATTGAAACCCGAATGAATCGAGGGTTCAATTATAGACGAGATATATGATATTTAGTGATGTTACGAAGTATTAAAGCTTCGGGATAAGTGGTTTAAAGCACAGAAAAAGGATTTCGATTTAATAGTACGTTGGTACGTTAAACGAAACCTTTAATACCAAACCGAGCAAGAGACGATCGATCAAGCCGAAAAAGATGCGTAATACCTAATAGTATGACGTTTTAAGTTAATAAATGTCATGGATTAAGTTTTTAAATCGGTTTTATATAAATTTCAATTTTTAGACCAAAAACGACCGTTTTAGCCTCGTTTTAAGCCGAATTAAACATTTAACCGAGAAACGAACTGAACCAGATTATCCAAAACATTATCCGGATTGCGGAATCCAAATGTGTGGCTAGTATTGGAGAGGTGGGTCCCACCCCACCCCTCCTTAGTTCCGATCGGCCAAAGGGGGTCTTCCCCATTTCTCATTTCTTTTTTCTTCACCAAATTATCCACATCCATCTCTTCCTCTCAAGATTATGATCCAAAACCAAGGTTTCGTATCAAGAACAACGAGGTAAAGATCGAGTTATATTCGTTTTCATCTTCGTTTCTTGAGTTTAATTGCAAGAAAATGAGGTTTCAATGATGAAAACCAATTCTTGCATGATCAAGTGATGTATACGGGTTATACAAGGGATCTTGGTCCAAGAAAGGGGTTAAACGAACCAAGAACGAATTTTTACGGTTTAAATCTTTGTTTTTGTATCATAACCGTAACCATGAAAGAAATGGCTTGATCGTGAGTGTGACTTGCTTGGTATTGTGGTATGTTTTTTGTAGGATCTGTGTTTAGTGGTAGATAAGGCGGAAAGACGAGTTTGTAGCTCGTAGTGGCGGAAAACGAAAGGTATATTCGGTTTATGTCGATGTATGTGTTTTTGGACAGATTGTTGGTTGTTTAGAGTTAGGTCACGAAATTTTATAGAGGTGTTAAACACATGAAAATATGAGTTCTGTGAATTTTTGGTAATTTTTGGATGAAGGATGAATATTTGGTGAATTTAATGCTCGGTTTTGGCCAAAAATGGTGAAAAATAGTTAAATATCATGAAAAATTCTGGAAAATTGTGAATAAGCTTTTCATATCATGTATAATTCACACAAAAAATTTGAGGTCCGTTGGAGGAGAAGTCTAAGTAGGCTTTTCGGTTAAACGAGTTCTAGGGATTTTTAGCTCGGTTTTAGTAAAAATGGCATTTAAAAGAAGATTTTGGTTTTGGAAAAATTACAGGGGACTATGTGGATGGCAGGGGACATCCAGGAGAAATTTGGGATTTGTCTAAGATCGTTTGGTATTTACGACATATTTAGTGTTTAAATGGTGTTTAAAAATAGATAAGTAAATTTTAAATATAAGAATTAATTCTGGAAATATTTTTATAAAATTCCCCACTGTTAAAAAGTCATTTGTACCAAATTTCAAGACCCAAGAGTAAACGGATAATTATTTGTGCTAATTATCAAACTTTTAAAGTAAAACGCGTAAACCGGTGAAGTTCGCTTAAGCGAGCTGACTGGTGTACAAAAACCCTAAAAATGAACTATTTTCATATAAATGAGCTAAACAAGTAAAAATAAATCATCCGAAAATAATTCGGATGATTTGAGTAATTTTAATCTATTTTAATAGTTTCCGGTACGCCAAAGACGGAAACGGGTCCCGCGGCCAATCGGGACGTCTAAACCGAGCTATAATTTCACATCTTTAATTAAATTATCCGTCAACCACAATTTTCGGGTCATGTGTGACCAAACTCATTTTTGAAACATAAAAACGGATAACAGTGCTAGGCACGCAAAACAAGAAAAACGACTAATAGTAGTTGTGACCTTGGAACTCTAAACGACATCACAATCTGAGTCCGGAGAAGTGTTTCTGGGTTAACCTTGCCCCCAGAACGGGTACAGTGCTGGGTTGACAGTGTCCCCAGGTGTACCGATTGATAAGATTAAAGATTATATAAACAATAATTGTATAATAATGATCGTAGGGATCATATTACAGATTGGACGAGTTAACTGATATTGATTGTTGTTACCTACTTGCATGTGCTAAGGTGAGTTTTCACGAGCCCCTTTTACTGAACTGTTTTAAATATTTTCCCGGGGCGGAAAGCATGTTTTTATCAAAGTGTTTAAGTACATGCTGATCGCGTGGAAATGAACGTATTTATATAATGTTTATTGTACAGGAATCGTACGGTAATGAATTAAGATGGTAATTGTCTGAGTTACTAACAGTGTAAGGCCCGAAACAGTGTTCTGGGGTAACCGAGTTCCCAGAGGTTATTAAATGTGTTCTAGGGTAACCGAGTTCCCAGAGGTTATTGAATGTGTTTCTGGGGTAACAGAGTTCCCAGAGGTTATTGAATGTGTTTCTGGGGTAACAGAGTTCCCAGAGGTTATTGGAAGTATTCTGGGTTAACAGTGTCCCCAGAGGTTATTAAATGTGATTCTGGGGTAACAGAGTTCCCAGAGGTTATTGGAAGTGTTCTGGGTTAACAGTGTCCCCAGGGGTTATTTGATATGTTTTCGGGATTAACAGAGTTTTCACTTGTGGACTCAGCATAATTACATCACTTATTTATGATTATTATAAAGATTTATCATGGTTCACTAAAATTGTGAAACTCACCAACTATTCGTAGTTGACCCGTTTTCTCACATGCTTTTCAGGTACAACTAAGATAAAGTGATTGATTACGTGCTAAGTGCTTGATGTGTGTAAGGTTTGCGTGCTGGACGTTAGGATACATTATAACAGATAGAATTATGAATCGTATTGTATGATGTGTGTATCACCTAGGCGGTAAAGAAAGACGAGACAATGTAATTTTGAAGTATATTAATGCATTCGGTTTTCTTTATAAACAATGTGGTTGATATCAGAGGTGTCTGTCGCATCCCGTTTACGTTTCCGCTGCGGTCACTGGGTGTTACGGATATAAACATAATGAATATGCTAAAACTTAATGTGGAGATACATTGTTGAAATTTGCATGTTTAAAGATAAATCTCTCCAAATGATAGGCAGAAAAGCAATTAACCAGATATAAACGAGCCTGTTGGTATTTGGTCACTCAAAATGAAACATTTTTGTGACTCTCGTCAATTTCGGGTTAACTCCGTTAATTCAAACTCCGTCAACTAAAACTTAAGATCACTTGATCTATAACGCACATCTCATTACATTTAAACTAGGGTTTTAAATGACGCTTGACAATCACTACACAAGTAGTCTTTCGGAATTTCACCGAAACACACACGAGTCGACTCAAACCATTGGTGAACAAACGATGAATGTTATAAACAAGTACTTGATATAATTATGTGTTACGTTTATATGTATAAATGTGTACTTGTATGCATGTCATTATATTATGGAGGTGATATATGTTTTATGCTAGAATTATACAAAATAGAAGTTGAGGGTGCTAGTTGTAACTTATCATTTATTTAATTAATATATAAACAACCTTAACCATAAACCCTAATCCCCTCTCTCCCTCCCCTCTCACCTGGCGGTAGCCCACCTACCCCTTGGATCGACCGATTACCACACACACACATACACATACAAGTTGTTTACAAGGTTGTTGAAGGATCCAAGGTGATAACTAGGTAAATAAGTTTCATATCTAATTTATTCTATCATTTAATTGTATGATTAAACCTGTAAACATAAACCCTAAGTGTTTAATATGTTGTTTGTTGATGATTTAGGGTTACATGCATGATTGTTAGTTCATAGGTTAATTGTTTATTGAGTTTTGATGAAAACTGATTAGTAGTACTACTGGGTTTGACAAACCCCACCCAACGCTAAGCTCGACTGGAGGTCGAGTGGGTGTAATTTTGGCTAACACATTACCATGGTCGGGATAGACCTGGTGGCAAGGCACATGATAAACAGTCAGCTTCGGTGTCAAACACTTAGTAATACTTGCGTTATAGGCTAGCTACCTATAGATATATAATTGATATAACACTATCTGGTAACGCAAAACGCTAAACTCAAAACGCTAAACCCAAACGTGAACGCAAACGCTTTATTGTATATACACTTGTGAACTCACCAACCCCGTGTTGACACTTTTAGTATGTTATTCTCAGGTAGCCGAGGCAGGCGCGCGGTATAGGATCATGCATTACTTTGAACGCTTATGTTTATGCAAACTCATCTTTAAACTATTATTATTAATTGGGTTTTAAGTCGTCCTGCGTGACGCAACACTTGGTTTATGGTTTTACGCTTCCGCATTTATTTACACTTAAAACGTTTTCGTGGTTTGAAAACTTTATTTATGGTTTTGTATAACTAATGATTCCGATCCTGTTAGTTCACACCCTCTGACGGTAAAACTCCGTTAGTGGATTTTGAGGGTGTGACAATTTTATACATATGATAAAGAACAAATTTGTGCAAATTGATTATACATCAACCAAAAGTTGATAAATGTTCAAAATTTTTGAAGAAAACGAACATGAGGGTTTAAACTATAACTATAGAGGTGGGGCATCCTTATAATACCTTAAACACCTTGAATGAAAGGCATGTAAGTCCATATTGTGTGGCATGTAAGTCCGACGTTCAACCTCAAATGTTTGAAAAGTTTTGAAAAGAAAAATATGTTAGGAAAGTTTATATGTTCCGTCATAAAAATATTTTGACCACATATCAGGGGGGTTGAAGTCAATTTTGGGTGATCTGGAGAAATCCAAATAAGCCTTGAGAAGAGATATGGAACATCATAGTGCAATGAGTGTTATCCATTTTTGTATTATGCAACAAATTGAACCTTAAGCATATCACCAAAGTAATGAAATTCATGCTAAGTTAATACATGTTATTAGCCTGCCTATTATGTCATAATAATGCTGAGAATGAAGTATTGAAATGTGGCTTAATCAATATGATCCCATGTTGAGATCTTTTCATAAAAGAAAAGTATTTGAAAGGATTAAACTGAAATTTGATCTCATAATGCACCATTTGCTCTAAAACTTTGAATTTTTGTGAGAAAACTGTTTAATGAAAGGTTTAAGTCAAAAAGTGTTGCATTTCACCTTGAATATGTAATTTCCAGTAAGCTTTAATGTTTTCAAACTTTGAGTAAACTTAAATGTTATTATTTAAAGTTTTAACCCATTCAAGCATACTTGATACTTATCTGTTTTGAATATGGTTATTCATGTATTATCGAGTACACTTTGATGATTATGTACTTTCGAGTAAACTTGGTTGTTTAGAAGGTCATCTCATTCAAGCACACTTGATGAAAATGTGATATAAATATCTGAATATGCTTTTAATATGTGTTTCGAGTAAACTTGGGCGTTTTAGTTGAAATCTGTGTTTATCAAGCATACTTTATGACTTTGGATTGACATTGATCAAAATGAATATTTTTTTGAGTAAACTTAACTATTTACTTAATGTTTAGCTCTATCGAGTAAACATGGTAAATGTGTCAAGCATACTTTCTTTGAAATTCCAAGTGTTTTCGAGTAAACTTCGTTTATCGAGCAAACTTCATGCTTAGAGCACACTTGTATAGTAACACAATAGTTAAAGTGTTATCCAAGCATACTTGCATATTTCAAGTGCTTTCGAGCAATCTTTACTCCACGAGTAGAATTTATGCTTTGAGCATAATTGTATTTTGGTATATCAAGTTATCTTAAGCATACACTTTTGAAGTATGGTTGAGTAAACCTTGTTTCCGAGTATACTTAAATATGTATCTCTGAACAATGTTAACTCTTTGTTTTTATAAGTGAAATCGAGTAAACTTTGTGATGATAAGGTATTCGAGTAAGGTTGACATTTAGAAATATTGTTAAGTTATCTATTTTGAGATCTTTATTGATCTCGAGCAAAGTTGCCTATTTGACCAAATATACTTGATTATTTAAACTTGTGATTAATTTCTCGAGCAATCTTATATTTTCGAGTAAGCTTCTTTCATTTTATTTACTTAGCTTATTTCTGATAATTTTAAGCACGAGCAAAGTTTGGTACGAGCAAGCTTTGGAAAAATACACTTTATCGAGCAATCTTTATGCTAGTTTATTTAAAATGGGGTTTGGCAGTATTCTTTCACTAAATAACAAAATTCTTTTAAAACCCACGTTCAAATGTGCAAAGAGTACACTATAAAAGGGGGACTTAGAAAATTTTCCGTTTTTCCTTTTTCCCTCTTTCACTCTTGCATTATTGTCAACTTGCTTGTAACCCAGAAACTCAATCGTTTATCAAAATTCCTAACCTAAATTGGTCATCCATTTAATTCTGACTTGGTAAGCTTCAATTGAATGATTTCCGACACTCATTGTAAGGGTTTAGGATTTTTATTTCATGTTTACTGACTTCTCTATTTCTGTGTAGGTTATAAATTTGTAGAAGAACAGGTTCTTAATGACTATCCTTCAATTTTTCTTCAAATTTTAACTTGATACATCATAAAGTTAGGAACTTTAATAACTAACTTTTTCTTTGAATGTGTCTTTGTCTGTGACTGTGCAGAAATGGTTTACCCTTTTGAAAAGAAGCAAAACATGTACGCCTTCATCCCAGTCACTAAGGAGAATAGGCCGGTGGAGCTAATGATTCAACGGATTGTTCATCCAAATCTTCTCTTTACTCTTCCCTGTTTTATACAGATTTCTGATACACCACATCATCCAAGGGTTTACACCAAGGAGGGGTACTTGGACCCTCATGAGCATAGAGATTTCTACTACTACAGTTGTTGTTACTTATAATAGGTCTTTCAACTTTTCAAGAGTTAAATTTTATGGCCTGGTGGTAAATATAAGGAAGTAGGAAGAAGACAGATTTCTGATGTATCCCAGATTCATACAGATCATACTTTATATTCTTTGCCCTGATCTTCCAACTTTGGTATCACAAAGACCCAGATGTGTATAAAAGAATTGTCAAGTTGGGTGCAACAAGCAATTTCAATCCTGAGGTTGAATATGATATTCTCCCATGGCTGATTGACAATAACATGGAGATTA
The DNA here is from genome assembly GCF_021521415.1 of Bidens hawaiensis. NCBI lineage: Eukaryota > Viridiplantae > Streptophyta > Magnoliopsida > Asterales > Asteraceae > Bidens > Bidens hawaiensis. Next base: position 29,414 of record NW_027501116.1, on the reverse strand, counting down.
TGGAAGTGCCAGAGTCACCAAGGGTGACTAGTGATGAACATAGTAGTGATAGTGAATATGATGATGACATGTCTGAGTCTGATGATGATAATGATGGTGGAGGTGATGATCTTGTTACTGAACAAGATGTTAAAAGGGAGGAGGAGATTGTAAATGTTAATAATGTGTTGAATAATGTTATAAATGATGTACTTGCTCAAGTTCAGAGGGAGACAACAAATGATGATATCCTTGTTCCTACACCAACCACTTCACCACAACACTAATCACCACCCAAGAACCATATATTCCTTCCCCACATCACCATGACCAAACAGTTGAACAATACATTCCATCCCTACCAACTTCACCACCATACCAAAACCAAACCCAATCCCAAAACCAAAACCAAAACCAAACCCAAGACCAACCTGAACATGAACCATACATACCAGAATACATTCCGGCCCACCTTATAAACCAACCCAGCACAACTTATCAATCACCAACACATTCCCAAACCTTTGACCAGCCACATATACCAGCTTTTCAAATCATACATACACATACACCTACCATACAAACCAGAAAGCCCTTACCAAGCACCATTGAGAATATCATTGAAATCCCATCCCATGACACTCAACCATCTCAAATCCCTGATCCATTTCCTTTCTCACCTATAAACTCACCTTCCTCTGATACCAGAATGAGACTCCTTTACAGACACATGAATGTGTAATTGAAAACCGTGACTTAAGAAGGGAGAATGAGGCTTTGAAAAATAAAAAATCGAATTTGGAATCCCAATTAGAACAAGCTCGGTTAAAAATTCAAACCCTGGTTAGTGAGGTTGAGAAGACCTCAGCTGCACCAAAACAGGGGAAGAATATACCTACTACTAATAATGATAATGATGATATCTTAAAACCTCTAGGAGAGTTGTATGGCAGTGATGTAGAGGAGGAGAGAAATGATGAAGATGATGAAGGTGGATATGACGCAGATGTGTCTGAGGATGTGGTCCAGGACTACAATTTGAATGATACGGCCGAAATTAATGATGACTTGGTGGTTGAAAACATTGTAGTAAATGAGGATGAGAGGGAGGTTAATGATAATGATGTTGATATTAATTTAGCAAAAGGTGATGAGAATATGGAGAATGTGGAGATGAGGAATACTGCTGAAAATGTTATAACTAATGAGGTTGTGAATGATGAAGGATATAAAATTGATCAAAATCTAGATGATTTGAATCTTGATATACTATATGGAGAGTTTGAAGATGTGGAATCATTGATTGTGAATGAGAAGGAAAAGGAGGTGGATAATGAACTAAATGGTTTATTTGAAGAGATTGATAATTTCTCTAAGTACTTCCCATCCACGGTGGTGAGGAAAGTAGGACCATCTAAACTTGAGAATCTTGATGATGAAAGAGAAGGATCAAGTGGAAGGCAGTGATGAGCATGAAGGCCAGCTGCAACCCTTGAAACACAAAAGAATCGAGTCAAGTGACGGGATCCTTTTTTTTGATGAAAAAGCTGAAGAAGCAATCAAAAGACTTGAAAAGATTGTAGGAGAGTGGATGCAGACTGAAATGATAAACATATATTTATCTGATAAAGAAGTGGAGGAACAAAGGGTTTTGATGGAGGAGTTTGAGCTGAGGAAGAACCTTGAGGAAGAGAAGGGGAGCTTGAACAAGAAGTTATAGAATGGTTGTTGAGGTTACAACAAGCAGAGGAAGCTGACAACTCCCTTGCAATTATTATTTATCAATTCCAATAACCCTAAACCCCAAAACAACCCAAAGCTTCTGAGCATGATATGATTAATCCCACTACTGACCTGAAGTTGAAAATCCTGATAAGCAGCTAGTGACTGATTTGGATAGAAACAAAATTCAAGCTGAAATGGTGAAAAAGGCTAGTGAAATGATGAATCAGAGTCTGGTTGATGAGATAAGAAAGGATGAAAAGAGCTGGCCTGCTGATCTGTTGAGATATGTGAGAAAAGGAAGAGGTTTGGAGTAGAAAACATTCCTGAAGAGGCAGCACTTAAAATAAAGAAGGGTGTAATAAATTATGTACCGGTTCAAGATGTGAAGCCTGATGACTTTGTGAATCAGCCACATATCGATGCTATGAATGATCTAACTGATGTTGATGATGATGTGGTAGATGAGAATGAAGAAGAGGTAAATGATTATCCCCATGTTGATCTGATCGAAACACATAGAGAAAATATCCAATCTAGGCCTATGAAATCAAAAGGGAAGATCCAAGAATCATAAATCTGATTAATCGTAGGTATAAATTTGAAGCGTTGGCTGTTTTGACTGAAGAAGAATTGGACTCTTTGCACCAAAAGAAGATAAAGGAATTAAAGAAAATCAGGGAAAAGAAAAATAATCTCACACAACACTATCTGAAATATCTCAGACTCAACAATTTCTCTGACAAACAACTAACCCATATAAGCTTTGAAGATTTGGAAAACATGTATAAGTCAACAAAATAACAAATTGAAGAAGGAGAGAATGAGAGGTTGAAGAGAAAGTTTGATGATGATCAGGAACGAACCAATGAGTTATGCAAGAGATTTGGAAGGAAGTGTGGGTTCTTAATTGATCATGGAATAAACTATGTGCTGGTTGATGCAATGAACAAAAAAGAAGTTGAAGAAAATTTCAAGAAAATTTCAAAGAATATACAAACTGGTTCTGGTACTGTCAAAAGAAAATCAAAACTAATAAGTTAGGCTGAGCTAGAAAAGAAGGAATAATCTAAAGACAAGGAGAGTCTGGTGGAGAGATGGTTGGATGCTAGAGGTGAAGGAGACAAAGTGAAGAACATGACTGAAAGTGAAAAGAAAAGATTTTATGATGAGCTGTCAATGTACAGGGAGGAGCTGAAGAATTAGTCTGACAAGCAAACGCGAGCCACTCCAAAATTGATTAAAGTGAAAGAGGAACCGGCTGAAGCAAGTACAAAAGTACATTTTTTTCCGTGGGAAGAAGAAAATAGAATCAAACTATGAAAGGGCTCATGATAAGCAAGGGAATGTCTGAAAATGTATTTGACAACCTTGGCAAGGCTCAACTCAAAGAACTCTTTTATACTGAAAAGGTGCATTGGGAGAGGCTGGAAGAAGTGTTGGAATTTCGTATGCCCGAGACACGTATTTAGATTAATGTGGCTAACTGTGCTTGATCCAAGTCGGGTCATACCCAATAACGAGCTAGATAGACATCGGATTGTATTTGTTTAAGATATGATCTTTAAACAAATACCGAACACAAAGTTTAGGAAATCGGTTTTTCTGAAAAATTGCACTTGAAAGATTAAAATAAATAATTTGGATTATTTATTTATTTATTTAATTATTTAATTGGTTAAATAATTAAGAAAAGATTATAAAATAGTTTTATAATAGTGTAGGCTAGTTTTATATATATGTGATATATATAAATGAATGAATAAAAAAAAAAAAAAAAAAAAAAAGGAAGGGATGGGTGGCCGGTTTGGGTGGGACCCACCACCACCCCAACAAGCCAATGTGATCAAGGTCTCTTGGTTATTTTTTTGGTTAAAAACCCCACTAGCCTACACATGCAATGGATCACTTTTTCTTTCAAATTTAAAAGTGCAAAAACCTCCTACTCTCCCTCTCCTTTTCTTCTCGGCCGAAACAAGCAAGGGAGGAGGGCTTGGGTGCTCGGTTTTCTAGTGTTCTTGTCCTAACACTCATCCGTGTTGCTCGTGGGTATCACCTCTTGAGGCATCCTACTCTTGGAGGCTAGTCCATCTTCCTCTTCATATCATCCTACTCTTTTGAGGTAAAAGAGTTATTGTTATTATTAATTTTGTAAGCCTTTAGTTCTTGTAGATTGATCCTATTTCGGGTTTTAGCCTTGTTACATATTGGTATGTTTCATAAAATTAACAATAGGTTGTTGATATTATCATGCTTCCGTTGCTAGATTAGTAAAAATGTTTCAACTAATAATCTAAAATAGATGCTAAAACCCAACAATTGGCATCAAGAGCCGGTTACAAGGACATAGGTTTACTTTTAGTTTTTCCCCTTTGGTTTTATAAAATTAACATGCATGAGATTTTATAAAACCCAAGATCTTAACATATGGATGTTAAAGTTCAAAAAAAAAAAAATTTTTTTTTTGGCCAAATGGGCCGAAACCCATTTGGGCCGTGAGGTTAAAATGGGCCGAAGCCCTTTGGGCCGGCGTTTTTTTTTAATAGGGCCGAAGCCCAATAACTTTTGTTGGGCCGAAGCCCAATAACAACCGTGAGGGGTTTTTTTTTTGTCTTTAAATATATATTTGGATATGTATTTATTTGTAAGTTAGTCCCTAAACCGAGCCTAGACCGGTGTGGATGTTGTGATTGTGTGTTGTGATTTATCTATATTATTACTCATTTGGAATGTAATAGTAATTATGGCTTGTATTTATTTTTTACAAATGGTTGTAATAGTAAATAGGTTGTTTGTAATTTTCTTTATTTTAGACCAAATGTATTAGGATATATTTGTTGTAAATTGAAGAATTACAAGATTTTGGTGGATTGGGCCTATTGGGCTTATTTGGGTTAATTGGGCCTCACAAGCCGATTTGGGATTCAAAGCCCATTAAAGCCCAAATTTACCTTTTAGGCCCAAGGAAGCTTATGGAAGTCCAAGGCCCACTAAGAAGCCCAAGTTGAAATCACAACAAATTAAAGAGGAGACACTTGTAGCATTGGATGCAAGATCAAGTGGGAGCATATCACTCATCCTTGTGTCATGTTATGTCCCTTAGGATAAGACTAGGACACACACTTGTTTCGGCCAACAAGTGTGGTCCGCTTAGAGGCTCGTGTTTATGGTTGACCTTATGGTGTTTGTATGCTTGTTTGATTGTGTTTGAATGGTAGATATAGGATATCAATCCGTCACATAGATCTTATAAAACAAACATATAAAATGGGTTCTAATAATTATTGGTAATTGACGTGACACGTAGTATTTATAAAATAATTAAATAGCCGTCTCACGCCTATAATAAAAATGGTTTTATTATAATTAGAACCGGTGAAAATCGTTTTCATTTAACCATGTTACTAAATGCATGTTAGAACATGGTAAATAAGTTTCCTAAATCTAGAATATTGGAAAACTTAAAATCCCTTTTTCTTAATTACCAAGGAAACAAGTCTAAACACCATCCTTTTGTATAACACTTAACGTATTAGGGAACTTTAAATGGGATAAAGGTCACCTAACCATTTCAAGCAAACTAATATACTTAGGGTAATATTAACATATTTGTGGGATAAAGGTCACCTAACCACTTGTATGTTAATCTTACATGTTTATGCAAGTAGGACGACTTGAATTGGAAACCATGTGATAAAGGTCACCTAAGCATGGGATCCAATGGTGTTGATGGGATAAACATGCCAACACGAAATAAGGATTTCGAATGGTCCCATACCTCTAGAAGTTGCAAAGGGTTGCAATTGTCAAGGTTGACTACCTTGTTAAATCAAATGACGGGATAAAGGTCACCTAACCGAAATTTGATTTATCGTTGGATTCTAGAATTTAATTATTATTTAAAATGTGGTATAAAAGGGTATTAATAATTAAAATTGTTTATAATACTAAAATAGAACTTTGTTAAATTTTGTAGATGGCCGCTAACAATGCAAACACCTCTACCCATAACACCCGTAACCTATCCTTAAGAACCATCCTTGAAAAGGATCGTCTAAACCATAATAACTTTATGGATTGGTATCGCAACTTGAGAATAGTTCTCAAGCAAGAAGAGATATCATATGTCTTAGACGATCCCATTCCCGACGAGCCTAACGTGGAAGATGAGGAGGCTTATAACGATTGGGTCACGTACACCAAAGATTCGGTACAAGCCTCTTGCCTCATGTTAGCAACTATGATTCCCGAAATCCAAAAGGATTTCGAGCATCATGGGGCATACGACATGATAACTCAATTGAAGGAAATGTTCCTTCAACAAGCTAGAGCGGAACGTTTCGAAACGGTTCGAGCGTTTCATGCATGTCGTATGGAGGAAACCCAAAGCGTCTCATCTTATGTCCTAAAGATGAAAAGCTACATTGAAAAGCTTAATAGGTTGAATTGTCCCGTGTCTAATGAGTTGGCTACGGATTTGATCCTCAACTCATTAACCAAAAGGTTTGAAACTTTTGTCATGAATTATAACATGAATGGATGGGACAAAAGCATTGGTGAGCTTCACGCAATGCTAAGAACGGCCGAAGCGGGAATGGGTAAAAGGGTTTTACCCGTTCTAACAATCAATGAAGGCAAAAGGGGACATAACTCCAACCCCAAAGCAAGTGTTGCTAAGGGCAAGGGCCACGTCCAAGGAAAGGGAAAGAGGAAAGCCATCACGCCCTACAAACCGAAGGAAAAGAAGCAAAAGGTTGCGACGCAAGATCCATGCTTTGAGTGTGGAGAGATAGGTCATTGGAAAAGGAATTGTCTGACCTATCTCAAAGCGTTAAAAGATAAGAGGGATGCGGAGCAAACCTCAGGTATTATCTTTACTATATATGTTGAACTAAATGTTATTTCTTCAAATACATGGGTACTTGATACCGGATGTGGAACTCACATTTGCAATTTGTTGCAGGGGTTCAAAAGAAGTAAGCAACTCAACAAAGGGGACATTAGTCTCTTTATGGGCAATGGAGCAAGAGTTGAAGTCCAAGCTCAAGGAGACTACATGTTAAAGCTTCCAAGTGGTTTGGAAGTAATTTTGAAAAATGTTTTGTATGCTCCTAAGTTAAGGAGAAACATTATTTCCGTGTCCCTTTTAAAACAATGTGGCTTTGATCTTAAGTTTATTGATTATGATATTCATGTTTTGATGAATGGCATATTTTACTTTAAAGCTATACCCATGAATGGTATATATGAAATAGATCAAAGTGGTATGTCACATAGTAGTTCAATGTATAATGTCAACACCAAGAAACCCAAGAAGGACTTGGGTGATTCCTATCTTTGGCATTGTCGCCTTGGACATATAAGCAAGAATCGCATGCAAACTCTTCGCAAGAGTGGTATTCTAGAAACCAATGAGTTTGATTCATTTGATGTATGTGAATCTTGTTTACAAGGCAAAATGACAAAGCAACCCTTTAATAAAACTTTTGAAAGGTCAAAAGAATTATTAGGTATCATACATTCGGATGTATGTGGTCCTTTTAGACCAATGACTAGGAATGGTGAAAGATACTTCATTACCTTTATTGACGATTATAGTCGATATGGTTATGTGTACTTAATGAAACACAAAGATGAAGCTTTTGAAATGTTCAAAGACTTCAAAGCTGAAGTAGAAAGACAACTCAAAACAACAATAAAAGTACTTCGTAGTGATAGAGGAGGAGAATATCTAAGTGGTGTTTTTCAAGATCATCTTAAGAGTTGTGGAATTATTTCACAACTTACTCCACCTGGAACACCACAACATAATGGTGTGTCTGAAAGGAGAAATCGTACCCTATTAGATATGGTTCGATCAATGATGGCTAGAAGCACTTTATCTCTATCATTTTGGGGCTATGCTTTACTTTCCGCTGTTCGCATATTGAATATGGCTCCAACCAAGAAAGTGGAGAAGACACCTTTCGAAATATGGCATGGAAAGGCTCCATCGCTATCATTCTTAAAAGTTTGGGGTTGTGAAACTTATGTAAAGCAATACACCCCAAACAAATTAGAAGTCCGATCCACTAAGTGTATCTTTATAGGTTATCCTAAAGATGATATAGGATATTACTTTTACGACCCTAGTGAGCAAAATGTTATTATTGCTCGAAAGGGTAAGTTCTTGGAAACTAAGTTCCTTAAGGAAGGAACCAATAGTAAAACAGTGAAATTTGATGAGGATCAAGAATCACAAGATGATACACAATTGGTTGATACTAGCACTCAACAAGAGGTTGTTGAAAGTGATCAAGTGGTTGATCAAAACACACAAAACGTTCGCAGATCTGGTAGAGTTAGCAATCCACCCGAAAGATATGGATTTTTTGTAGAAGGTTGCTACGTGGTAGATTCGGATGAACCAACCACATACCGTGATGCAATGTCCAAGAATGATTGTGACAAATGGCTTGAAGCCATGAACGTTGAGATGCAATCCATGTATGACAACCAAGTTTGGGAATTGGTTGAACCACCACTTAACACCAAAACTGTTGGAAGTAAGTGGGTTTTCAAAAGAAAAACTGATATGCATGGAAACTTGGATACTTATAAAGCAAGACTTGTAGCTAAAGGTTTCACTCAAACTCAAGGGGTTGATTATGATGAAACTTTTTCGCCTGTGGCAATGCTAAAGTCTATTAGGATATTATTTGCCATAGCTGCACATTATGATTATGAAATTTGGCAAATGGATGTCAAGACCGCTTTCCTAAATGGATATCTTGAGGAAGATGTCTATATGGTTCAGCCTGAAGGTTTTGTCGATCCAAAACATCCTAATAAAGTATGCAAGTTAAAGAAATCAATCTATGGATTGAAACAAGCATCTAGAACTTGGAATCATCGTTTTGATGAAGAAATCAAAAATTTTGGTTTCATCAAGAACGCTGATGAGGCTTGTGTGTATAAAAAGGCTAGTGGGAGTATAATTACCTTCTTAGTATTGTATGTCGATGACATTCTACTATTTGGAAATGACATTCCAACCATGGAAAGCGTTAAGGCTTGGCTTGGAAGTAGATTTTCCATCAAGGATCTTGGTGAAGCTGCCTATATTTTGAGAATAAAGATCTATAGGGATAGGTCAAGGCGCTTGATAGGTTTGAACCAAAGTACATACATTGATAAAATCTTGAAAAGGTTCAAGATGGAAAACTCCAAGAAAGGTTTTGTACCTATTCAAAGAGGGACCATATTGAGTTCAGATCAATGTCCAAGCTCAAAGGGTGAGCAAGAGATGATGAAACAAATCCCATATGCTTCTGCTATAGGATCCATCATGTATGCGATGATATGTACTAGACCGGATGTGTCATGCGCTTTGAGCATGACAAGTAGATACCAACAGAATCCAGGAAACAGTCATTGGATGGCTGTTAAGAGCATATTGAAATACCTTAGGAGAACTAAGGATATGTTTCTGATATATGGATCTGGTGAGGAGGAACTCGCTATAAAAGGTTACACGGATGCGAGCTTCCAAACTGATCGAGATGATTCTCGATCACAATCTGGGTATGTGTTCACTCTTAATGGAGGAGCTGTCTCTTGGAAGAGCTCAAAACAGGAAGTGGTAGCATTGTCCACTACAGAATCAGAATACATCGCCGCTTCATTGGCAGCTCAGGAAGCTGCATGGTTGAAGAAGTTCATTTCTGATCTAGGGGTGGTCTCTTCCATTCAAGACCCCCTAGAAATCTTTTGTGACAACGAGGGTGCGATTGCTCAAATCAAGGAACCTCGTTCGCACCAAAAGACTAGGCACATAGAGCGGAGATTCAACTACATAAGGGATGAAGTTGAAAAAGGAAAGATATGTATTCGCAAAGTTGGAACTGATCAAAATCTTGCGGATCCATTTACGAAGCTCCTAGAAAGACCGAAACATGAGCGTCATGCGAGTAGCTTAGGACTTCGATATTCTAGTAATTGGATTTGATCTATTTTGTATTAACGTTTAAAAGACTTTTGTAATTTAACTCTTTTAATATGATTATGGAATCTTGAGTTAAAATTCTAATTTTGCATGTTTAATCCATGAATAAGTTATCTTATTCTAAAAGTCCGTAGTCGATCACGTTTGTGGGAACAAATATGAAGCAAGACTATTATGAACTAGGATTGGTGGATATTCATAAGGAATGAATATGGAGCATGGGTTTGCTGCCAAGGTTCATAGATATTTGTGGGATACAAATATTGGACTGACCCGCTCTCAATATTACTACATGGAGTCTTTGGACCTGATCATTAGTAATTTTGAGTAAAGGAGAATTTCATATTATCCTTAGACCTGAGATGTATACTGGGTCTTGATTTTCACCGAGTATTACACTTTGACTCTCCCCTTCGCTATTCGTAAAAGATGGTACATAAGGATGAGCTCGGGTAGAGTACAAAGTGATAATGAGAGGCGTATACAGTCAAGATGGAATTTGTTCCTCTTATGTGTTGAGAGTTTAGATGTCTAAGGCCTGATAAAGTTGAATTGAAAAGAGAATGATCACCTATGTCTCTTAGATCCAACATGACATCTAGAAACAAAGGGATATAATGATAGATTCACCTAAATCATATCAAGTAAGGAACTTGAAGGGATGATGTTATTGAATGGCACTTCGTCAAACACATTAGGGGTGGTGGACCGAGTTAGGCGGGATTCACCACTAGCATTAATTGTCTACGTATCTCGTTCAAGTGGGAGATTGTTGGAATTTCGTATGCCCGAGACACGTATTTAGATTAATGTGGCTAACTGTGCTTGATCCAAGTCGGGTCATACCCAATAACGAGCTAGATAGACATCGGATTGTATTTGTTTAAGATATGATCTTTAAACAAATACCGAACACAAAGTTTAGGAAATCGGTTTTTCTGAAAAATTGCACTTGAAAGATTAAAATAAATAATTTGGATTATTTATTTATTTATTTAATTATTTAATTGGTTAAATAATTAAGAAAAGATTATAAAATAGTTTTATAATAGTGTAGGCTAGTTTTATATATATGTGATATATATAAATGAATGAATAAAAAAAAAAAAAAAAAAAAAAAAGGAAGGGATGGGTGGCCGGTTTGGGTGGGACCCACCACCACCCCAACAAGCCAATGTGATCAAGGTCTCTTGGTTATTTTTTTGGTTAAAAACCCCACTAGCCTACACATGCAATGGATCACTTTTTCTTTCAAATTTAAAAGTGCAAAAACCTCCTACTCTCCCTCTCCTTTTCTTCTCGGCCGAAACAAGCAAGGGAGGAGGGCTTGGGTGCTCGGTTTTCTAGTGTTCTTGTCCTAACACTCATCCGTGTTGCTCGTGGGTATCACCTCTTGAGGCATCCTACTCTTGGAGGCTAGTCCATCTTCCTCTTCATATCATCCTACTCTTTTGAGGTAAAAGAGTTATTGTTATTATTAATTTTGTAAGCCTTTAGTTCTTGTAGATTGATCCTATTTCGGGTTTTAGCCTTGTTACATATTGGTATGTTTCATAAAATTAACAATAGGTTGTTGATATTATCATGCTTCCGTTGCTAGATTAGTAAAAATGTTTCAACTAATAATCTAAAATAGATGCTAAAACCCAACAAGAAGAACAAAGAAGATTATTATCCTTTCAATGTGGACCTATAGGGGAGCCAATACAAACACAAAGATCTACCCCCACTGAGCAACTTGACAAAGAAACAATGGAAATGATCACAACCTTATCTAAAGAACGGGGAGACTATCTAAAGCTGATCATGATGAATAAAACAAACAGGGCATATGAGAAGACCTAAAAGCAAAAGACAATACACTCCAAGGGTCTCCACTGTCAGTGTCCCCATCCCAACAACAAGATCAACACTACAGAGACAACAAAGGCCACCATCATATGTGGACTTATCAAAGAAATTGTATCTTGATTCAAGGACAAAAACCTTGAAAGTAATTATGTCTAATGGTTCTTTAAGGAATATTATTTTTAAGGATGACTTTCAAGAGTCCAAGAGGGAAAAGTTGGAAGAAATGGCAAGACTCAACTTGTATGACTATCAAGATAGATAAAGATTTGTTGGTCAGTAAAGGAATGAACTTTCAAAATACTTAAAAGAACAATCCAATAAGGTATTTCCTTTGCTCAACAAGAAGAGGAAGCTGGAGCTCTCTCAAGCTGAAAAATCAAAAAGGCAAAGGAGGATGAATGATATTAGGATGACTGAGCTCACCTACAAACCATCAAGAAAATCCTCAAATTCCTTGACCAACATGAGAGAATGCATCAGCATGAAGCCGCAAATGTCAAGGCCCAATTATGAAGTCCAGAGAAATGGGAGAATTTCTAAGATTGTCTTTGAACAAAGAGATCAATCTTTCATATTGAAAAATTCAGATGGGCTGGCCTTTGGCATATAGACATGACACGGACTTGGAGTATCTGTATGTGGAGGATATGGAATATATAATCAGATGGAATCTGCCATCCCAGCATCCACACCATAGGGAGATATCATTATTCAAAAAAAAGAGGGGAGTGACGAAAAAAGTGAAAGTAGTGAGAGTGATGATAATGTTCCTGATGATGATGTGATTGAAGAGAATGTTGTTGATCATGCTATAATAGAGCATGTTGAGGCTGAAAATGTTGGACTAGAAGTTGATGCTGAAGAGGTTGTACAACAAATCATTCAAGATGTCACTCATGATTCTCCACCTTCTTCAGCAGAACATATACCTTTTCCAACACCACCACAATCATCAATTATTCCATCTCCACCATCCTCACCGTTGGGATAAGAATATGACAAAGGAACATTGGAATCTTCTCAACTTCCTCAGAAAATGGCTAAGTATGGAAACCGAGCAAACTTAGGCCTTCAAGCAAGCCTAAACTTATTCAAGCAAGGTATTTTGCTTTACGAGCAAAGTTATCTTTTAGAAGTCTTCTAAGTGTTAGTTCGAGCAAACTACACTTCATCAAGAAAGGTTGTTCTTCAAGTTGAGCAAGGTTTGTTTCAGAGCAAATTCTTGACTTAACCAAGCTATAACCAAGTATATTGGTGGATCGAGCAAGGTTCAATAAACAGTGGTCCTAGAATACTTGAAGGAAGTCTATTGAAGAAATTACTAAGGACTTCCAACGATCAAGGTTCAACCTCGAGCAAGCTACAGTGTCACCAACACACTTAACTTGTTCAAATACGTTAAGTAGCAAAAGGTTGAAGGGATTCAAAAAGAACAAGTTTGCTTGTAGGATTTATATCGAGCAAAGTTTTATATAATCAGAAGATTAAAGTCTGCTTGAAGGATATTTTCTGGGGAAAATATCCTAAGTAAAGCTTACTCGGAGAACTATTCCAAGCACAATTAAGGTTACAAAGGTCTTATCGACAAAGACAAAAGATTACAAGCTTACTCGAAGACCTGTTTACACTTGTAATATTTTGTAATACGTTTGAATATGTTAAGTATCAATCATTAGGGTTTTTAGAAGAATGTCAGGTGTGACTATTTAAGAAAACTTTAAGGCACGCCTATAAAAACGAACACAGAGCGAATATTGTGATTTGACGGCTGTCTCTTTCCTGAAAAGAATATCTTTGTACGGAAAAGTTGCCACGAATACAAGCATTCCACCTAGAAATTCTAATCGATTTTCATTGTATCCTTCACAATATTAATGGAAATCTTTTTAGTTACTTTGTGTGTTTGTTAATTTTATGTCTGTATTAGCAACAATTTGAGTATTATTGATTCCGCCTTTAATATTCATTGACTCTTCACAAAATCATAACTCCGTAACCATCTTGTCAACACACTTGTGTTGGTTACGATACTGATTATTGTGTACTTAAGTGAGTAAATCGGGACCTGACACTCACCCATACATGTATCTTACATTCCTAAACTTGTTTAACCATCTCTCATACACCAACCTGATTCATTCACTCAATCCCAGCCTACCGACATGCCCATGCACCATCAAACCATTCCTCCTTTTTACAATTTCCTAACCTTGAAGCCACACAAATATCACCAACTCAATCATCTATCCATGAAACATTTCATTATTCCCCAACCCATTCACCTTTGCAAACCAACCCTGAACCTTTTCCCTACTCACCTTACCATTCACCTTATGCATGTCATTAAACTGAACCATTCACTACTCAGCCTTCTATTCAAGAAATGCCTAACCTAAGAGTTTAACTCTATGTTGATTTACTTACAAATTACTTCTTGCTTACAATGGAGAATAATACTCTAAAGTTCAAAAACAAGGAGTTACAAGATGCTTTGAACAGAGCACTTGTTGAGATTCAATCCTTGAAATTAAATAGAACTGGCGTTCAGAAGACCTCAGATGCACCAAAACATGGGGAGAATTCTCTCAATCTTATTGTTGTTGAGTATGATTCAGAAGAAGAGGAGGAACTAATTGAGGATATAGTGAGTGGTGTTGATTTAAATAATATTGAGGTGATTGATGAGGAATATGAGATTCTTAAGTCCTGTGAGACTAAGAATAATGAGGATAGAGATGTGATAGATGCTAAATTGAAAGATCCTTATAATGAAATTGATAATATGCCACCCACAATGAATGAGAAGAAGTTGAGAGAAGAAGCTGAAATGGATACTTATGAAGAGATACCCCAATAGATCCTATAATCTCTCATTAAATTAAATGGGGTGACAACAAAAAGACTGATGAAAATATAGAAGCTGAAATAAAAGTTGAGAAGGAAACAAAGAAAAATCTTGAAGAAGTAATTGCAAGAGTAATCAAAACTGTGAAAGCATGGCCAGTAAATGTAGTATACTATGCAAGAAAAAGGAAAAGATAAACTACTATTTTGCCTATTCAGCATGATCCCAAAAAGGATGTTCCTATTAACAAAGAGCCTATTGAGGTTTTACCATTAAGGCAACTCATTCCTTGTACTGATAATGTGATTGATGATATACCAGATGATGTTGTTCTCAGTTCTTAAAGACAAAAGTCTACTACTATGGGAACAAAGAAAGGGAAAGCACAGGTTGAAAAATTATTGAAAAACAAGAACGATGTTCCCTAAAAAAATGAACCTCAAATAAGTGCTCTGAATGATATAAGTGAAGACATTTATGATGATATTTATAATGAGCTTGAGATTGAATCCACAAGACCTGTCTCTCCTTAAATTTGTTTTAAGAAGAACATATTAGTAATATTGAGAAAAGAATAGAAGAGATTAAAAGGGTTCATCCAAGGATTAAAGCCCTATTGGAGTTTGGGATGCAACTTGATGAAATCAAGAATGTTTTTTATGAAGATCTTGAATATCTAATTGAAGAGAAAAATAAATTGGCAGAGAAAAGAGCCACTAAGTTGAGAATTAGGATCAGAAAAAGGCACTTTTTGATAAGTTGAAAATATGATCTAACCATTTGGACAAAATGACTCTAGAAGAAAATGATAATCTCTTTAAATCAATAATAAAAGGGGGGAGCAATATGATCCTGAATTGAAAGCTAGAAGAAGAGAAGAAGAGGCTAGAGAATAAGCCAAAAGGGAAGATGAGGAGAAAGAAAAAGAGTTGAAGAAGTATGGTGGCAAGAAGAGACTTTTGGTTGAAAATGGATATCCTTAAGAACTTTTGAAGATCATGACAAAGAAGAAGGCTGAAGCCAAGTTTCAGATGCTTACAAAAAGAATAAATGATGAAGATAAAGTTTCTGTTGAGCAACACAAAGAAACTGTAAAGAAAATATCAACTGAGAAAGTTTCTTTTTCAAAATCTCCTTAACCTAAAAGGAAGAAAAAGATAAGAAAAATAAGAAGAGAGAAGAACATGTCTTTTCATATGACAATGCAAGTTTATTAAAAAGATTATTGAGAAGCAGAATAGTTGATGAAGCTGAATTTGCGAAGCTCTCAAGATCTCAAATGAAGAATTTGTATGACATAGAGTTGAAGAAATACAAAGAAGAATTGAACATTGTGAAATTAACTCCTCTAATAAACTCAAAGAAAGAGAAACATAACAAGAAGAATTAAAGTAGAAAGAAAGACGAAAATTTTTTATCTGAAAAAATGGCTGAACAAATGAAAGGGTTGTTAAGAACAAGAGAGCGGGTAGAAGATGATATCCAGAAACTGACATGGAATCAATTCTACATAGAAGCTGAAAAGTTTTACAAAAAAAAGGATGAGTCTGAAAATTTGTTCCAAAAAGTCCAAACCTTCTTCTTCCAAACAAGTCAAAGAAAGAAAAAGAAAAGGGAAAGAAGTTAAGAAATCTGATGAAGAAAAACATGATGAAAATGAAATTCCTTTTGTTCACAACCATGATGAAGAAACTATGAGGATGATAAATCATTTAGTTGAGAGAGCTAGAGACTATGACAAACTTATAATGCTTTCAAAAGAAGAAATTAAAGAAACTTATGAAAGGGATCTTGAATTGGAGAAAAAAGCTAAGAAATTAATGGGCAAAATATATTACACTCCTAAAGAGATTCAAGAATATATTGATCAGGCTACAAAAAGAGCAGGATATACTCCTAAATTACATGGATCATCTCTTAGGCCTTCATCGTTTTAATTGTAAACCTCAAGACAACATGTTCGTACTACAAGAGCTGTAATTAGAGGAGAACCTAGTCCAGAAACTAATGAAGATATGCCAAATGACTTGCTATATGATTCTGAGACAGGTGCGTTGAAGATTATGATGAAGATTCGAAAAGCAAGGAATGTGATGTTCAAAGACGACTTTAGAGAATTTTCTGTTGAGCAACACTCCAAACTTGCCAAATTGATGTTGTATGATTATAAAGAAAGAAACAGATTAGCAAGGGCTCAACGAAATGATCTGTCTAAATATTTGAAGGAATAGTTTAGGAAGGGTTTTCCTATGTTCAAGAGGAAGAGAAGATTGGAGCCTATAGATGCAGGATAGAAGAGAAGACAACATAAAAGATTTGAATTGATTGCTTCCAGACTTCCTCCAAGCAAACCAAAGTGGAACCTTAGAGAATTGATTAGCATGAAATGAGAGATGCTAAAGCCAAATGTTGATGTTCAAAAGAATGGAAGAATTACAGAGCTTAGATATGAAGAAAGAAACATAAGTGTCCATCTTGTGAACTAAGCTAGACTTATATTGGTGTGATCCAAAATGACTCTAAACTACAGTACCAACTTATAGTAGATTTATGGGATATTGTTGAGTGGGACTTACCTCAAGATCATTAATTCTATCAAGAGCTCACAATGTTCCAACATAGGGCATTTGTAGTTAAAAATGAAAAGATTTATAGTCAGAATGAAGAAATGAAAGAAGATTAGCAAGAGAAAGACGCTAAGGAAGATTCTTTGTTTTCTTGTATCTATGATAATGTAATTCCTTTCTTTTTTTTTTGATATGTATGCCATGAGGCAGAATTTAAACTTGTACTCATTTCCTTTAATTAATGTAATTTACTGTTTTCAAGGATTTGATGTGTATTTTAATTAAGTGTAAGTAATCCATGTATGTTTTGGTGCATTTGAGTTTGTTCCAATCTAAAGGGAGATTGTTAGGTCTAAAGGAAAGATTGGAATCGTCTCAACCTCCGCATAATTGGCTAAGTATGGAATTCGAGCAAGCTCAAGCACTCCGATCAAGGTTTTTACTTCCTCGAGAAAGTTAATCTTAGAGAAATCTTCTAAGTGTTAGTTTCGAGCAAGCTACACTTAGTTGAGCAAGGTTAGTTCTTCTATCAAGTAAAGCTTACTTAAGAACAAACCCCTTGATATGCCTTTGCTTAAACTAAGTCCCGAGCAACTTAGTGGGTCGAGCAAGGATGAAATAAAGATGAATCTCAAGTATGATGGTAGGGAGTTTATGGAGATATATCTAAGTCTTACTCCCAGCAAATTTCAATCTCGAGTGAGCTACAGTACATGAGTATTCTCAGTTTGTTCAAATAAAGCTAACTGAAGATTGAAGATATTCGAGCAAGAACTTGTTTGTTCGTGGAATCTTTTGAGCAAAGTTTGGTTTGATCATGAAGATGAAGCTTGCTTGAGAGAAATATTTTCAAGGGAAAGTATTTTAAGTAAAAGTCTACTCGAAGTAATGAATATAACATATTTTAGGATTACAAGGTCTTAGGAGCTCTACTAGACAAAAATGAAGTCTGCTCAAAGAATTGTTTTGCACTTGTACTTATTTTAAGAATGTTTTGTAATGATTAAAGTTATAGAAGTAATGCTAGGGCCTATAAATAGGATTTTTATGTCACGTTGATGGGAAACCTCCTACACCTATCATGAATATAATTGACAGCCTCACCTGGCATTTGGTCCTTCTTAAAACCCTAAGTTTTTGACATTATTGATATTGGAAATCTTTTGAGTTATTAGTGTGTTTGTTCCTTAGTAATTTACTATTATTAGCAACTTGTTGTTTGTTGTTGATTCCACTGGCCAGATTCTAGGGGTTTTCATAATTGTGTTTTATATGTTCTTGTTCGATTATAAGTAATTGTGTGCACGAAATCCGGTATTGACACTTCTTCTGGTGGTTTACCATGCTTTTTAGAACTTTAAATATTTTAACATAGTAGATAGCTAATTAGCTATATATGTTTACGTACTCTGATGTAAATACGTATTTGACTTTGACACATTTAAGATTGATTGTATATACTAAATTAGAGTACTTTTGATAGGCTACGATACTAAAAAAGATTGAATTTAAGTGTGTAACAACTGTATTTTTCACATATTAAATTAACATTAACTCTTCCATATGTCAGGTTGTTGACTAGTACTTCTCATTGTCATGTATATAATTATTTTATTTACAATATGTTAAAAACTCATGTAATAATATGTTAAATAAAATATTATTTAATTGTTAAGTAACGAGATAGCATTGACGCCCCTATGTTAGGGCTGGGTGGGGGTGTAAAGTGTTTGTTTGATTTAGTTATATTATATACTAGTTTGAGGCTCGTGTACGACATGGGTAATTCTTGAAAATACAATATTTAATAAATAATCGGTATACAAGAAACAGCAAGCCTGTTAAACATTATTAATACAGTCGTTGTACAATAGTCTTTAAAAACAATTTTCAAGTAAAAGATAATTATAAATATCAAATGTTCGAAAAAAATAGGAAATAAATATTAAATTAACAAAATTTGAAACATAAATTTTAAGAATGGTAACTAATATTTTACTATTATAAATTTGCTAAAAAAATTATGTTTAATGTAGGAATGACAAGTGGCAAGACTTATAATCATTTATTAGAGAGTATAGATGTAAACTAATTTAGTTGAAAACAAAAATAATTAGAATTGTGTTAAGTTGCATGTATATGTCCAGCTTACATTTTATACGAATTTTCATTGGTTAGATCAGAGTTATGAGCCAAACAATTTACATAGAATATGAAGCTATAATAGACTTAAACACACACATTTATTAACTATGATATGGCGCAAAAACAAAATTTATGAGACATAAATTATAGGAAAATTGGTTTTTACTGGTCTTAACTATTGCCTTTTGATCATTGCCGGTCCCAACTAATGAATTGGTCACTGATGGTCCCAACTTTTAATGTATTTGTTCCTAACGTTCCACGGCTAACAGGATCCTAACGCCGTTAGTTTCAGGTCGCCGGAAAAATGTTTTTGGCCGGGAAAGTCATTTTTTGTCGAAAAACACCACCTGAACACCGCCACTGATCTATGTCGAAAGGTCAATCAAAAACATTTATAAAATCCATTTACTATCTAGGGCAAGTAAGGTGTCGAATCCACAGGGAATCAGTGGAAAGTGCAAGTGAAACTCAAATTTGATTATAAAATAATTAAAATGGACAGACGATGTCAAGCGGTTTAGATGAGTAGTTTGTAAACAATGATATGAAATTAACCAAACTCCAAGGTTTGGGTTTCGAAGCATTTAAGGAATTGATAAACTTCTTTGGATGGTTTTTTATAAAATATGTAAATCAAAAGACTTAACTATTGGCTATGTTGATTGTCATAACTGAATCCGAACAATTGACACTGCTTAATGAAAATCTATTTGATAATCGGTTTATTTGTCAAAACACAAAATCAATAATGTGGTTAACAATACACGGGTCAATAACGAAAGAACTTAATCCTAATTGTTGATGACCACAAATCAATTAACTAACAAAAGATTAAGTAATCAATTAATAAAAACCGTTTAAGCACAAAAGCAAACACAAAGAATTGATCAACCAAGTGAGTAACCAAATCCAAATCCAAAGTTATATAGAATATCAAAACCTAATCATGCAACTCAACCCTACACTAGGAGATGGTTATGAAGCCTTTAGCCTAGCATCTTGATATTCATACTCTTGATGATTGTGTTAAGGAATGATTTCATAGATCAATTGTGTGATTAGTGTTAGTGCACGGTTTTGCGTCTAGAGTCTTTGTATTTATCGTTAACGTTATTTTTTATTAATTAATGTAATAATTAATGTTTATTATTATCTAGTTCGCTAAGTTAAAGGCTAGTTCGCTAGGGGATGTTAGCGAACTAGCCAAGTAATGTATTCCCTCCTGACTAGTTAGGGGATGTCAACGAATCAGGGGGTGTTTTGCTATGATAATGTATGTAACGAAGGAGAGGCTGGTTCGCTAGGGGATGTTAGCGAACCAGATCACCTTCTATATATAGTGAACTACTGTTCACTTTTAATATAAGTTTTTGAGATGTTTTGAAAAGTTTTGAGCTAATTAACGAATTGATGTCGAAACTCTCTCTCAAGCTTCACCTAATATTATACAAACGTTACTGATAATATATTGATAATAGATATACATATATGCAACACTGAATCGATGTTAATTATGAGCTAGATCTAGTACTAATCGGATATTCACAGATCTGAGATCTGTTATCATTATTGATTGGTAATCCGGGATCCAACAAGTGGTATCAGAGCTATTGGTGCTCGATTTACACTTGATTTGGTGTTTCAATTGTTATTGTTATTAAGTTTTTCTGTTTTATAGTTTTTGAATCAATTCCTGTTTGAATTGGTTAAATTATGGACGGATTGGATTGAGTTTGTGTTGTTTAAGGTATTGGATAGATGTGGATTAGAGGAATTGAGGTTTGATTTGGATTTGAGTGGTTTGTTATTGATTTCGGTTTAAGTCCGAAACAGGGTTGTGTTTTGGTCAAAATTGGTTTGGCTATTGAGATTAATCGGTTACGAGATAATGTGTATTGGATTCGGAATTTGATTACGAGAAGATTGATAGGTTGATTGTACGATTTGGTTGAGTAACAAAGTTGTATTACGAATTTGTTATTGTTGGGTTTCTGGGTTTGATCTTCAAAATTTCTGGAAAAATTGTTTGAAGATTTGAAGATTTGAAGATGAACGTAATTCGCTATCATCTGTATGGTGATTCGCTATATGTTTATCTGTGATTCGTTATCAATTTTGTTACTTCGCTACCTAGTTCGTTAATCAATTCGTGTGAGTTATTGGTTCGTGTTATCTAGTTCGTTAACTAGATTAACTGATTCGTGTGACACACGTCCACGTTGGGAATTGTGTCATAACAACCTTTGCCACGTGGCATAAGGTGTCAGAGTTTGTTACAAACGGTTGTAACAACCTGATTCGTTATAGTGTGATTCGCTAATCCACTGTAGCTGATTCGCTAAGCATTCCTTAGTGATTCGCTAAGTTTATTTTGGCGATTCGTTACTGATTATCATCTGATTCGCTAAACAAATCCTTTGTAATTTGCTAAACTAATCCTTTGTGATTCGTTTGGTCAATTCGTTAAGTTGACTTGTGATTCGCTAAGTTGACTTGTGATTCGCTAAACCTTCATCTCATTCGTTATCTGTTTCGCCATTTGATTGATTTGTTAACCTTATTTGTGATTCGTTAACTTTCAATCTTAATCTTGTTAAGAGTTGATTCGTTAAACACTGTTCACAATTCGCTATAACTGTTCACAGTTCGCTATAACTGTTCACAGTTCGCTAAAACTATTCACAGTTCGCTATACTGTTCACTGATTCGTTAAGCTATTTCACTATTTGATTCGTTAAACACTTAAATTTTCAAAGATGGCCGGTATGTATGCATTAGCGTCTCAAAACATGTTGATGCAACAGATGTTGCAACTTGATACCGAGATAGGTTCTTTTTCTAAATGTCCAAGATTGATGAAGTTCAGTGACTTTGCCAAGTGGGAACCTCGGTTTCGTGCACATTTGGGATCTGTTCATCCTGATTGCTCTTACTGTCTTGATGAAGTTTATGTTGCACCAATGATTGGTGATGATACTATTGGGTATACTCCTAAAGTTGTTTCTCAATACTCACAAGAAGAGAAGAAAGCTTTAGAAATCGAGATAAAAGCCTATTCTACTCTTAGCATGGCTTTACCCGAGAATATCTTTCATCAAGTTGGTAGTATCAAGAGATGTGCGTCTTTATTTCAACATCTGCGTATGAGAAGTATGGGAAACACAGCTGAGAGTAAGAAAGTGATGCTCAAGTTTCAGTTTTGAAACTTTAATCTATATAAGGGAGAAACAGTTGAAGAGATGACTACAAGATTTAGTCATTTAATTGCTGAAATAGACAAGATGAAAATGGAAATTTCTGAAAGGGATAAAATTGACACTATTAAAAGTGTGCTACCAAGTTCTTATTCAACATTTCTAATGGTTTTGAAAGAGAATGACTACTTTGTGAATGAAGACTTGACGGCACTTGAATTTCTACAAAAGATCGAAGCTAGAGAATACGATCTTAAGTGTCAAAAATCCTCCAAAGAAAATCAAGATCCTGCTTTCTATGGTGGAAGTATGCCTCTTAGTTCAACGATCTCTCCAATCACTGCTTTTCTTACTCATGCTGCAAGTGAAAAAGAATCAACTATGTTGAATGATCCAAAAATTTGTTTTTACTCTGTTGGTAATTCGGGTGGTTCTGGAAGTTCAACTAATACAAATCCATTTGCTACACCACCTAGTGTTAATATGAAGGAAGCTGAGCAAAACTTTGCTTTATAGACAGCTTTTATGTCTTCATATGAAAACTTAGTGAGTAGTAAGATTGCCACAAGTGATTTAACAGATGAGGACTATGATCAGATAGATCCAGATGATCTAGAAATCATGGATTTAAAATGGAACATGGCTATGATCGTCCGTAAAGTTAAAAAATTCATGCAGAGAACTGGAAAAGATCTTCCAGCTTTAAACAAGAAGTTGGGTTTTGACAAATTAAAAGTAAAGTGTTATAATTGTCAAGAATTTGGGCATTTCGCAAAGGAATGTGACAAACCAAGAAAAGAATACACTGGTTCTCGTGGTCAAAATCAAAATGCTTCTACACCACGAGGAAGTGATGCTGAAAAGAAATCATCTTCTTCTACAACACAAGCAATGTTAGCAGATGGAACTGATTGGTCACAACGGTTAATATGCAATGATGTTCAAGCAAATTTGGGTATGTTTGGATTACACAATGATTGTCAAGATGCAACTGCTAGTGAGATTTCTTCCGATAATGATTCTGGATCTGATTCTGACGACTCTTGTGACAAGTCTTCCAAATCAATATATGCTTGCATGGCCAAGATCAATGAGGTTAGTAACTCTATTTCTGATACTTCATTTGTTAAAGTATCATGTGTTGACTGTGAATCTAACAAATCTAAGTTAGAAGCATTTAAAAATTAAAATGATAGTCTAATAAGAGAAATTGCTTCTCTTAAGGATAATTATCGACAATCTCTTGAGTCTCAAATGAGATCTCGAGAAAAGATTGAAGCATTGTCGACAAGTAATCACGATCTCAAGGCTGAGTTATCTGTGAAGATGACAATTAATGAACAAAAATTTCAAGAGATTTTGAAACATCGTTCAAAGATAACTGAGCTTGAGAATGAGGTTCTTGAGTTGAAGAACAAATTGGGGAAATTTAGAAATTTATCTTTTCTGTTGAATGAAATCATTGAGGTATCTGGAAAACAAAAGGATTCCAAGAAAGGTATTGGTTTTGTTGAAATTCCACCACCTTTCCATATTGATTATAAAATTAATCCTTTTGCAAGAAAAGAAGAGGATTTGATTCAAAAAGATACTGTGATTTCTGAAAAACCTAAATTGGTTAAACCTGAAATTGTCAAACCCCAAGTTGCTCCTCAAAAACCTCATGTGGAAAGTAAAAAGGTCTTTGTTGAAAATGTTGACAAAGTGATTATTGAGGATGTGTTTGAACCTGAGATAATACACAAGAATAAGAACATTCCTATTTCTAACCATATTCTTTGCGAACCTCAAGAGTTTGAGGAAGCTGTGTAGGGTTCATACAAATCTCAAGTGAACAAGGAAGAAATTGTGAAAACCAAACCAGTGAAGGCAAAGAAGTCAGTTAAACCAAAGAATTCTGACGAGGACTTAATGCGTTTCATTAATCCTCCGAGTTCTAAGTCGTCATCGGCTAGAGTTTTTAAGTTAAAAGGAATGGATACGATGTTCACTGAAAAAGATATTCCAATAAGTATTATCAAACCTGAACTTATTGAGAGTGTTTTTGTCAATGAAACTTCAAAAATTCAAGAACTTGAACGTGTGTATGCTCAAACAAAAACATCAGTTCAATCTGACCCATTGACTAAGGCAAAACAACTTTTAAAACAAGCTAAGAAAATTAACTTTGTGAAGTCAACTGGGACAGATACACTAAAAAGTTTTTCGAACTGTTCTAATTTAAATTTTTATTTAAAGAAGAAATCTGAATTATCTGATGAGTTTGCTAAGAGAATGACTAAAAATGTGAGTCATCATCAACCGTCTGCATCATTCATTCCAAATACTTCACAACATCATCGTATAGACATGCGAACTTGTTTCTTGTGCGGTCAACAGGGTCATGTTGTGAGGAATTGTAACCAACAGAACTATCAGAATCTTCATCCTTTTATCAAGGAAAAATCTAAGCCAATTCCATTGGTCAAGGAGATTTTGAAACGACCTGTGTCGTATGCTGATGATACTCATATTTTGTTCTCTAATGTGAATCCTCGGAAGGTTCTTCATGTCAATGAGACACATGGTCAAGTGAAACCAAAATTCGTTCCAACTGAACCCATATGTCAGAACAAGAATTCAAACATTGTTCAGGCAGCTTACTTAAGACGAAAGTCTAGGAAGCCGGTAACATATTCACAAGTGGCTGAACAACAGTTGAAATTTGTTCAAGTTAATGATCAAAGAGAAAACCAAAAGGTGCCCAAGACTGAGGCCTGGGCTGCCTTTTTGAACTAATTACTTTTGTTTGTGTGTAGGGTTCATCCAAGACCATTTCTGGTGAAAACTGGATCATGGATAGCGGATGTTCTCATCATATCACTGGGAATCTCAATCTATTAACCAACTTAAGAAATATTCAAGGGGGTTATGTAGCGTTTGCTGGGAATCCTGGGGGCATGATCACACAATAGGGTGAAGTTTCAAATGGTCACATTACGTTTGAGAAAGTGAATTATTGCGACAAGTTTGATCATAACTTATTGAGTGTATCGCAGATTTGTGATAAAAGGTACACTACGATATTTACTGACAAAGAATGTCTTATCTTGAAACCGGGTTATGTTATTCCCGATGACATGGTTGTCATGCGATCACCACGATCAAATGATATTTATGTCTTAAATATGAGTTCTAAGATATCAACATCGATCGAAACATGTTTTGTCTCTAAAGCAACCGAGAAAGACTCGATTCTATGGCATCGTAGAATGGGTCACATACATATCAGAAAGATGAATTATTTAATGGCAAATGACATAGTTGAGGGTGTCTTGTTAAAGAATTTTAAGTTATCTGATCACTGCATTGCATGCAAAAAGGGCAAGCAGAAGAAGAAGACACATCCCTCTAAGTTATTGAATTCCATTGATACTCCTCTTGAACGACTTCATATGGATTTGTTTAGTCCAGTGAATCGTGCGAGTATTTCTGGATACTGGTATTGTCTTATCATGACTGATGATTATTCAAGATACTCTTGGGTGTTATTTATGAGTTCGAAGGATCAAACACCGGTTTTGGTACAAAACCTTATTACTAAGATCGAATCACTGTATAAACAAAAGGTGAGGATAATCCGAAGTGATAATGGTACTGAATTCAAAAACACTATATTGGATTTCTTTTGTATACAAAAGGGAATTCACCGAGAATATAGTGCACCTTATGTACCTCAACAAAACGGTGTTGCTGAATGAAAAATAGAACTCTGATTGAAGTTGCACGCACAATGCTTGTTGATTCTAAGCTTCCTATCCAATTCTGGAATGAGGCAGTAAATACAGCTTGTTATACGCTTAATCGAGTTCTAACTGTGAAACGACTCAAGAAGACAAGCTACGAGCTCTTAAATAATAGAAAACCGAATTTAAAGTACCTGGAAACATTTGGGTGTCCGTGTACAATGTTGAAGAAGGATTCGGGTAAATTTGAAGAAAAAGCTATCGAAGGTTATTTTTTGGGATATGCATCTCCAAAGAAAAGGGTTTTTAATTTCACATCTGGTTGTGTTGAAGAATGGTACCATGTGGACTGTCAAAAGTACATAACTCCTCCTCAAGGGAAAGGTCCAGACTGGATGTTTGACTACGATAGTTTATTTAATTCATTTACTCCTTCGACTGAACACATCGACGAAGATCTGGTTCGAGCATACTTTGAAGATCATTTGACCATTCCAAAATTTTCAAGTTCTAATGATGTTGAAGCTCAACCAGATGCTCCAACTGAAGAACCTCAAGTTGTTTCTTCAGTTGCTATTGATAATGTTTCTACTTCTTCTGATGATGATCAAGCTGAAGATCAAGTTATTGACCTTGACAGTGATAATGTTTCATCTCCCGAGTTAGGTGAACATTACACTAACTTATTTGATAATGTTGTTGTTCCTGAGAATCCCATTCTTCGGAATCATGGATATCATCCACAGGAAAACATCATTGGCGAAGTTGATGTGGGCGTTCGTACACGTCATCAAGTTGCTTCGTCAAGTGATAATAATATATTGTGTGCTTACACTAACTTACATTCTTCGGGAATTGTAAACCTTGCTAAATTCTCTTGTATTCTATCTCAAGTTGAGCCCACAACTCCTCGTGTGGCTTTACAAGATCCTTCTTGGGTAGAAGCTATGCAAGAAGAACTACAACAATTTGCTCGTTTAGGTGTTTGGGATCTTATTGATAAACCTGCTAGAGTCAAGAAGGCAATTCCGACTAAGTGGGTATTTAAGTGTAAGAAGGATGATCGTGGGGTAATTGTGAGAAACAAGGCACGATTAGTGGTGCAAGGTTTTCATCAGCAAGAGGGTATTGATTACACTAAGGTTTATGCGCCAGTGGCAAGATTAGAGTCGATTCGAATCTTCCTGGCATATGCAGCTTATAAGAATACCAAGGTTTATCAAATGGATGTTAAAGTGCTTTTCTTAATGGTGAATTACACGAGGAAGTGTTTGTTTTACAGCCTCCTGGTTTTGAAGATCCTGATTATCCGGACCGTGTTTACCGATTAAACTAGGCCCTATATGGTCTACATCAAGCCCCGAGAGCTTGGTATGGCACGCTCGCCGACCATCTTACTGATAACGGCTTCAAACGAGGGACTATCGACTGCACTTTATTTCATAAAAGTGTTGGTGACGATCTTCTCCTAGTCCAGATTTATGTCGACGATATTATTTTTGGGTCTACAAACGACACATTGTGTAAGGAGTTCGAGAAGTCCATGCAAACAAAGTTCGAGATGAGCTCGATGGGAGAGATAAATTTCTTTTTAGGGTTGCAGGTTCACCAGTCTGCTCACGGAATTTTTATTCATCAGACTAAGTATGTGAACGACGTCTTGAGCCGATTCAAGATTTCTGCCGGAAAAATCCCCTCTACTCCTCTTCCAGTAGGGCACAATTTATCACCGAATGAATTGGAGGATTCCGTTGATCCTACCCTCTATCGTGCCATGATTGGTTCTTTAATGTATTTAACGGCTTCTCACCCTGATATTATGTTTGCTGTTTGTCTTTGTGCTAGGTATCAAGCAAGTCCACGAGTGACTCACCTAGCTGCAGTCAAGAGAATTCTTCAGTATTTGAGGGGAAATCCAGACATCGGGTTGTGGTACCCCAAGGATGATACTTTCGATCTTACTGCCTACTCAGACTCAGATTATGGAGGATGCAAGATCAACTTCAAATCAACGACTGTGGGATGTCAATTTTTAGGAAACCGGTTTGTTTCCTGGCAGTGTAAGAAGCAGACAACGGTCTCCACTTCAACCGCCGAAGCTGAGTATGTTGCAGCCTCGAGTTGCTGTTCCCAGGTTTTGTGGATACAACAACATCTTCGCGACTACGGTTTGAAGTTTCTAACTACTCCCATTTTAATTCATAATTCTGCTGCTATTAGTATCACCAAGAATCCCGTACAACATTCTAAAACGAAACATATCGAAATTCGATATCATTTTATACGGGATTGCTATGAAAAGAAATTAATCGATCTTGAGAAAGTACATACTGACTTTCAGAAAGTCGATCTGTTTACTAATGCTTTTGATAAAACACATTTTAAATTTTTGCTTGATTTAAACGGATTGAAGACCCTCGCTGATATCCTTAAACAAGGATGACTATCTTTATTTTCTATCATATTTTTCTTTTAAAATTTATTTTGGTTTTAGGGGGTGAAAATCTAGAAAATACAAAAAGAGAAAAATCTAGAAAATACAAAAGGAGTGTGTTTTTTTTTGTTTGTATAGATAAAATCCAAAAACATTAAAAAAATTTCAAAATTCAAAAATATTGTGATTTCTGTTCTTTAATGTTTTTCTTTTAAATATTTAGAAAAACCAAAAACGTTTTAAAATTTTGAAAAACCAAAAAGAATGTGATTTATGTTTTGTACAGAAAAATCCGAAAATCCAAAAAGATTGTGAAGTTTATTTTGTTTATAAGAAAATTGAAAAAGACAAAAATATTGTGTTTTTAAAGTTTGTATAGAGAAAAACCAAAAAGATTTTTGCAAACATTTTTATATTATTTTCTCGCTGAAAATTATGTCGGTTATTTAAGTTTGTGAAGCATGCTTGCATGTTTTGGTCCTATTATTCACTTGTGAATTGATGGTTAGCCATTTATTTATAAACTTAAGTTAACTGGGGCGATTAAATTTATCTTTTCTTTATTTTATGCTCCTCAAAATTTTGAGTTATTGAAGCAAAAAAGGGAACATGATAGTACATTGATTATCTTGACCCCAAATCCATCAAAAAGTAAGCTTAAAAGACTGTGTGCTTAATTGCATTTGTGCATTGGTAGGTCTTAAAACAACCCAGTAGAGTAAAGTATGTGATATAAACATAAAGTTACGCCAAATTGAAAGGGGTGTTAGTCTCTAGCAAAAGTCTTGGTGAGGATGGCAGAAATGTAATAACCAGTCATACTCAAGCCTTATATTTGTTGATCACCCAAAAATAAAATAAAGCAAATAACAAGCGTTAGGATTCTGGACATTATAATGGTTTAAGTCAAGTTGGGGTGATTTGCAAAAATCAAATTAAGCTTGAACCGAGATTAGAGGCTGATA
>NW_027501115.1:0-24961 GCF_021521415.1 Bidens hawaiensis | reverse complement strand
TTTTAAGTGCTGAAACAAAGATGCACAAATTTTAATACTTCCACACTTTATGGAAAATATTGTTGGGTAATGTCATTGTTAATGTGGAATATGCCTTTGTTTCAATCTCTAAAGCTTTCTTTTTTTCTTGTGAATATTGATAAAAAGCCTTTGGAGTAAAACCAGTTTTTTTACTACCAACCATGGGTACTGTATAAACATCGTCAAGACATCTTGAGCAGTTTGGATGTACAAACCCTAGATGTGACACTATTAAGTGATAATATTATCATTAATTAATTAAAACATCAAGTAAACAAGTTTGTAACAAGAAATACAAGGGAAATACAAGAACAATTAACAACTTGTCCATTTATTAATATAAACTAAGTTCTAGTGTCTTCGTCACGGTGACATACTCTACATAAGGTACCTGTAGCATATATATAAAATAAATGTCAACTATATAAATAGTTGGTGAGCTTCCACAGTTTGATATAAGTACATTAAAATCATACAATTCGATGAAAGAGTGTAAATGAGCAAGTAAGGTCCTTTCCAACTGGGATTGTGCACTAGCGTACTCAGATTAGTGCAAGTAAAGTCTTTTCCAGTTGGGATTGTGCACCAACGTACTCGGATAATGAGGCCCTTTTCCACTCATAACAACAACTGTCCTGAGCGGAAAGGGGGGCGTATGATAATACAATATTGAAGTAATCCATGCACGTAATCTTTGATCAAGTAAGCAAATAAACACACAAGTCCATGTAACGAATTGTAGTTTGTAAATAATTAATAAACGATATTGGATAGGATATATATGCTACCCCCAAAAGTAGTAACAGAGTAAAAAGGGGGTGTGAAAAACTCACCTTGAAGTTGAACACAAAATTGAAATAAAACCGAAAGTGCGTAAATGAAACTAAAGCAATTGAACATCACGAACTAGAATTAAAAGCACCAAATTAATATTAACTAACGACTTATAAAAATTAGATAAATGTCGGGATTTTTAAATATTTTTCATCATTTTATAAAGTTGGATATTATAATATTATCATATTATTTTAAAGAAATCTTAACGAATTATTAAATCTAATATTTTTAAATTACGAGGTTAATACTAAGTTTGACTATTATAACGTTACGGAAAATTTGAGTGTTGTTGGTATATCGAATACGTTAACGAATTTTAAAGTCTAACGAACAATAGATAAATATACAAATGTTTTACGAGCCTTGACGAGTTTGAAATTTAGAACGTTTATGAGCTATGGATCTTAACGGAATTTTAGATTGAAAATAATTATGTTAGCGTATCATAAAGTTTAACGAAATAGTGGTATTTATTATAATATTAATTGGGTTTACATGAAGTTTTAACGGAATAAAAAGTTAAGTTTTAGGTGAAAATGATAAATATAGTTTATAATTAATTTTACTTAACTTAAAATAATTTTATTTGATTTAAAATTATTTATAAAAAAATATACAGTTTATAATAATTATATAAAGATTTAAAAAATAAAACCAAAATATGCATTCACCCGGGTTCGAACCCGGGTCCTTATGGACAGAACACAACAGTTTAACCACTGGACCACCTTGCACTTTGATAATATAGTCAGAATATTCATTTAAAGATTATAACCCATGTTCATCATCTTTCTCATACAAACCCTAGGTTTCAATTCGTTCATTTGGTTCCATGTTTTCTTAAACATTGTTAGGGGTTTTGATTATTGGCTTAAAATGATTCAAAAACATATAAGTATTACCTGAAATTGTTATGGGATGACGGAGAACCATACTCGCCAGAAAATAAACTTTAACGAACACATTACTAATTAAAGAGAGTATGTTAGTGTATGTTGATGTTTGGAAAGAGTTTAGTTGAAGATTAGGATCCTTTTGATGGTGCTAATTGTAACTTTTGGTGTTTGATTCGAGTTATTAGATTTATTAATGTAATCCGACGGATTAGAGATTAATACGAGTTAATGGGTGGTTAAATGACGTAATAAATCGCATAACAATATTTATCTTTAATGGAGAAGTCGTTTGAGATCATTTAATGGATCGTTTAGAGGTTAAAACGTTGTTTGGTTTTCTCTCCGGAAAAATGCTGCCGCCGGCGGGTTCCTTGTCGGAAAACCGTGGTAGGGATGGGTATATTATTTATTATAATTTAAATACAATTAACCTCTAAACTTTAAATAACTTTAAGTTTTGTTTTTTAACTTTATTTACTATTTGAACCTTGAACTTTATCAATATACATATTAGATTAAAACTTGTTATATTTTTAATATCTTTGGATTGCTTACGTTTTATACCGAATACTTTGAACTTGATTATTTTATAAAGTTTTAAGGCTCGGAGATTCGTTAATTGAACAATACGAATAGAGAATAAACGGATATGAACTATAAATCATTGAACATGATATAAATTGAATACTTTAAAAAAAATACATTGAAATGACAAAACGGGTCGGTTAACGAACATAATAAAAAATACATAAGACGAAACTTGGAATATATATTTATATTTACACGTATATTTATAAATAAAATCGAAAATTTAAAACAGGTCGCATTTTCGGGTTTGAATAGTAACGAATGTTACAGGACTTACAACTTTTGGAAATTTCGTCCTGATATTAAAATAAAAATAAATATTTTAAAAGGGCACAACTAATATACGTATTTTTAAAAATTTTTAAAAATTTTATACATACATAATTAAAATAAGATAACGCCGATCTTTGAATGACCCGAAAGAACGCCACAAATAGAAAACATGATAATGACACTTATATATAGGATGTACCGGCGGCGTATCCACCATGCCTTTATCATATTGTATTTGTCCCGTTCCCCAAAATCATTCTAAGTTCCGAGTTATTTCACACAACCGAACTTATTTTATTTTCCATGCGAGAACTTTGATAATTACGTGTCGACCCATAATTACCTCTATCGTCGGATGGTCCATATAACTTGCTCTATTGTGTGGTTTTAATGCATAGACTTTAGATAGTTAAATAAATACTCATATAGAATGTTGAAAATCAAAAATAATGAATTAAAAGGGTAAAAACATTACAACACACATTGTCAGACCATTCAAGCCAAGTACAACGCGAAAACACTAAGTCAAGTAAATGAAATCATCGTGGTCTAAACCAAGCAAACGACGTTGAAAACGAAGTAAACAACGTAATGAAATTAAAGCATGAAAACATTAGAATTATGAACATCGTAACATGTAATGGAAATAATAGGGTCGAGAATAACGTGGTAGGTAAACGTAGCATTTAACCCACAAAATATGAACATGTAAATTGATAACGCATTGGGTTCGAGAATGGCTTAAATAAACGAAACTTTTAAGTATCAAAATATAATGATGTTTAACAAATGGAAATTTGTGAATGAATTGCAGCGCAATTAACGGTAACATTGAGATGAAATAAAGTGAACATTACAACATATAAATTTATAATTTGAAATAAACTGGATAAACGAAATTCTATTATCATAATATTAAAAACCGTTAAATTTGTGAAAGAAAAGTTCCAATAGCAACCTTGAGTTTATCAAAGTATGTAGTTGAAACCTCGAAATTAAAATAAATCGTTGATCTGAGATAAAAAATAACGAATTGATTCCAATAAAAACATTGAGTGGAAAGAGAATAAATTACCAAAGCAATTCGTGTAAAATAAACATAACATAAACTCAGCATGTACATGGGACAGTTCTGGTTCAAAGTAAACGGATTTATTTAGAGA
The DNA here is from genome assembly GCF_021521415.1 of Bidens hawaiensis. NCBI lineage: Eukaryota > Viridiplantae > Streptophyta > Magnoliopsida > Asterales > Asteraceae > Bidens > Bidens hawaiensis. The sequence goes on along the minus strand of NW_027501115.1, from coordinate 21,183 downwards.
GAGTCAGCCACAGATATTCAAATGTAGAAATAAACTAAAAATACGGTTTCTATTAGGTAGCCATGTACACATACATGTTCATAGTCCCAATTTTCACTTAACGGTTACACTGATGGGAAATTGGTCATAGACCCCGAGTTAACAAACGTAAACCGATTCACAACATGCGACTAAGAATGATGTACGGATTTGCGTTTTGTAAAATAAAATGATATCGAAATAAACTTCGTAAACAATATTCTAAAGAAGTGGATATAAAAATCACTTTGGGTAAGTCCAAAAAATACGTGAAGGAGAAGTTAAAGAAAAGAAAAATGCGGCTTGCGACGTTTGTCTTCTCAAGTGTCGGTTTGTGGTATGAAAGTTGACGTGGGAGGTGGTGCCATGATTTCTTAGACGAAACTCATTGGCGTTAATGAAGAAGAAAAAAAGGAATGAATATAATATATTTTAATTTACGAAAATCGGTTGTAAATCGTGATGCTTCTATATCTCATGGTGAAATAAGATTTATTCAATTTTATTTAAAATGTTTTTAGGTATTGCTAAGACTTGCAAATTTTATAAAATTTTCACACAAAAACAAATGTTTTCTTTTGGTCCGCGACCTAGGAAATGAAAAATGATTGTCAAATTACCTTTTTTTTTGAATGAACAATAGCCTCAAAGGGCTTAAGACTTGTTTGAAACAAAATATATTTTTTTATGAAATAATTATAATATTAATAGTAGTGACGATGGTACTAGTAATAGAAATATTACTAATAATGGTAATAGTAATAATGATAATAACAACTTTAATAATAATAATAATTAAGATAAGGAATCATTTGAACTTGTTTGTAGTCATTTTAAAGAAAATTTATTTGATTGAAAATTAAATATCTATAGTAACTACGGATTTGTGTTAGTAACATTTGTTGCATCAGCATCGAGATGTAACATTTGTTGCATCAACATGTTTTGAGATGCCAGTGCGTAGAAACCAATCATCTTAATAAGATATAAAATTTGATACTTAAAGGTTTAAAATGTAAATATTTGTAACGAATGGATAGGACGAATGGTTATATTAACAAATGGATGAATATGGTAATGAGTGGTGAACAGTGGCGATGGATTATTTTAACGATTGGGAGTATGAATCTTGTGATGAATGAAGTGACAAATGGTTCTCAGTCTTCATGACTTATAATAACAAATAGCTATCATAAATAAAGATCTAGAGATGACGAATCAACACCCAAATAGCTTAACGGTTGGATGACGAATGTGGTAGCGAATGTGAGAGTAACGAATGGGTGAATGGATGAACGAATGATCAATTACGAATGAGTATTTATCATGAATGAATAATAACGAATCAGCTACAAAAACAAATAAGGTTGTTATTCTATTGTAACAAACTTAACACGTGGCAATAATCAGTTAAACTCTTATAACGAATGAAGATTATACGAGTAGCGAATAATCAAAATCATCATAACGAATGAATGTGTATCTTCAAACATTCAAAGTTCAATTTCCATATCTAGAAATGTTTCCAGATACAAACCTTTTCAAAAGCAAACACAAATTAATGGATTAAATGATCAAAACTTAACCAAATCACACATAAAACCATTCAAAATACTTGTATCAACCTCGCGAACAACCCCGAAACAATCTGCACCACTATAATCAATCCATACTCAGTCCAAAAACCAAAAACAACACAAACAGAATCCTATGTTCCCGTAACACCCAAATTTAAACCAATTCCATCCCAGTTCACCTTAATAACACAACTGAATAACCACAAATATCACACTACCTAAACAGAATCAAATTTCAATCATTTCATTATCAAATTAACATTTCATCATGTCAATTCAATGAAATCAATAAACATAACCTCGGATATTTAGTTAACACTCAAGCAGTAACTTATCCAATCAATTTATGATGAATTACCTTAACACATACACAATCTAACCTTGGAAATGCTCTGATACCACTTGAGAAAGCTTGAGCTTCAATTGATTGATCAATTCATATCAATTAACTTACGGATCTAGTTAATAGATATGTGTATGTGATTGATACGTTACTGAACGAAGTGTGTGAGTGAGTAAAAGGACAGAGTAACGGCTAAGAGAGAGTATACTAAAACAACACTTAAATTAAGCATGCTTGATTGGCCTATATATAGAAGACAAATGTCATTGGTTACATATTTCGTAACGAATGGACTCAATTCGTCTTCATTACATTAAATAACAAAATGGTATAGCGAATGACTCATTCGCTGTACCTCATCCGTCAACATTCCATGACGAATGGATACATATCAATAATGATTAAGGTCCATGCGTTAAACATCCATATTGAATGGACACGAATAACAAAATAACTCTCATTCGTTAAACAGGCTGAACGAATGACTACATAAAACATAACGAATGGGCTTGTAATTACTAAAATACCCTTACATTAAAATAATAATAAATTACAGACGATTACAAAGACTCGAAACGATCAAAACCGTACACTAACAGTTTTGAAACCTTTTGTTGATTTTATACATTTTTATTGGTTCAAATTATACTATGTTATTCTGATTTTTGGTTACAAGTTTACTCGACTGATTCAAGTTACAAGTTGGTACGTTACATGCTAAAATTTTAAAAGTTATGATTTTGTTATCCGCTCAGTCAGCGCATGATTTAAATATGCTTTTGCGACATCTCATATTATTGCCTTAGGTTAGTAAGGTGTGTTCATACCCTAGGCATTATAATTCATACTATCACATCTGGTGACTGAAGTATAAGGAAAGCCCTTACTCTCAAGCGGTACAAAACTAATTCTCAATTAAAATGTGATCGGAATCCAGGTAATTTGATTCCTCTTTGAACTCTTAATCTTCGACCTAATCGATCACACCTAACCATTCTTTTGTTTTGTTTTACTTAAACTCTTTTGTTTTACTTCTTCTCATATTCTTTGTTTTTTATGTTGAATTGAAAATCAGTTGGATGTAGTTGTCATACCCTTTGCTATTATTTAGGGTTTTCACATTTTGGTGATGATGATGATGATGAATCATAAATCTTATATTTTGCGAGAGTTTGGAACTTTCAGTGTTTGTTTGAAGTTTCTAACTTAAGTTTTTACTTTGAGATTGGCCAAGCAGTTTACAATGATTTTCCAACAATCTCCTCTATATTAGAAAATACCAATTCACACATTGTTTATGTTTGGTATCATAGATCAAAAAGCTTGTACCAACTTGCACTTAAATCATTCCTTCTAAACGAATGTAATCATACATTATCCCTCCAGGAAATATGATTCCTTCATTTATTTTTGTTAAATAAATTGTGTTTTCTTGATTAGAGTTTAGAATGTCTCTGAGTATATCCACGTTGAATAGCCAGTACAACCCATGTATCCCATGCCTTGCGATTGCATTGTCTCCCCCAATTATTCCAGTCGAAAATAGTGGTGATATTGTGTTTGGATCATTAACTCGAACCTGAGAAATAAGAAATCTGGTTACAAGCATGTATAAGCAAAGTGACAGGTCGAATATTATAAAATACCTGTAGATCTGATAATTGTGTTGATGCTAGAGCCAATCTTAGTGTATACGTTGCATTTTTTTTCACTTTGTTTAACTTGAACTTGATCGTCCATGTCGTTTCCTCGTACATTATGTCATAGCTCAACCTTTAAAGCAAACAAAAAAAAGAAACTTAATAGAAGGCCTAAAGCAAGTTTTTTTTTATTTGAATAGCTAAGTCTTTCCCTTTTTATTTACAGTTTTACCCCCCAAATATTGCACACCACCAGGACTCGAACTCGGGTCCCCACCAAGGAGGATTTTCCTCTTATCATTGGGCCAAAGCCTCAATAGCCCAAAAGCAAGTATTCTAATTAAGGCGAGTTTTCTAATTCAAGTTCTATAAAATTTGTTCCACTTTTATTTCAATATGAAATTTTTTATTTCCTTGATTTCATAATTATTAAATATTGAATTCAAAATCTTCTTTGGGTTTTGTTAACTTTTATGACTATTGCCCAAATAGTTATCTCCTTTTTTTTCCTTTTTTTTAATTCGACGATTCAGGTTTCTTAGTTGTTCCTAGTGTCATGTAAATTGATAATTCCATCATTTTGGTCTTTTTCTATTTACCTATTACTTTATTTAATAACATTAAAAACATATTCTTAACTTAGAGCTTTCATAATAGGGAATATTTGGTAACTTTTTATAAAGAGATAAATTTCCATAGTAATATTCTTTTATGCCTACCATGCACCCAGTAGTCCTAGCAGAGGGTGCGAAGCACCCAACGCGCACGCGCACGGACACGGGCACGGGTACGGACGAGGGCGAGGGCAATGGGCGCAATGTGACACTTTGATGGCGCACTTTGCACTTCGCACGCTCGCATCGCCGCAAGCCGCTTGAGAGCCGCCGTATTGTTTTTGGAAAACGAAAGTTAGATCAAGATGTGACAAGCTAACAAAAGCAAGGAACCAAAATTGATAATATGTATCTAGGAACCCATTGCGATACAGGATGAGTCCAAGAGTAAGGCCATCGCGCCGCAAGCCGCTTGAGAGCCGCCTTATTGTTTTGGGAAAACGAAAGTTAGATCAAGACCTGACAAGCTACCAAACGCAAGGGACCAAAAATGAAAATTTGTATCCAGGAACCCATCGCAATACGCGATGAATCCATAAATAGGCTATCGCGATACGCGATAGTCCGTTATGACTCAGCAACACGGGTCGCATCCGGGTGACACGTGGCATATGCTAGGGCTGAGTCATCAGGCCACATGTTTTTCTCCTGCCATCGCGATACGCGACGGCTTAAGGAAAGGGTCCATCACGTATCGTGATGGGACCCAAGTTCAGCTATGAATAGAGGGACACGGCACACTTCTCCCCCACACCAAATCTTTCTCTCTCTACGTCGGTTACCGTGCCCTCGACCCAATAAATAAATTCTCGTAAATCGACTTGCCTCGAAGTACGTGCCGATAAGTCACAACGACTTGCGCACCTCGTTCTGCATGCTCTGCATCGTTTTGCGTGCTGAATTTCGTAATGCATACCAAGCTCCGAAATTTCGCCGATTTAAGCTCTAGTACACGACATAGAGTAGAAGTGTTGTTTGTACAGGATTAGGCTTATAAACTCGGAATACCCGCATAAGGTAGGGGTTCTCCCTAAGTTATTATTTTATTATATTTCAAGGGTTAGACCCTAGTCGGGGGTATAGCCTAGACCTTGATTAAGAATTATAAAATACACGGGGTAAGTTAAAATAATGTTTCTTAAAAAATCAAGAAATATAGAATATTATATACATAAGGATATAATTAAAATATTATTTCTTCATGATTAAGAAAGATAAGGTTTTACCTACAAGGGTATTATCAAAATAGTGTTTCCTCATAATTAAGAAACATAAGATTTTATATACAAAAGTTATAGATAGATGTCGTTTCCTCTTGAAGAAGAAACTTATACTATAGATGTTTCTTCATAAATAAGAAACTCGGTACATGATTGGCAAACAAAGAGAAAGATTTCTGATCTAAATATTGTATTGAAACAAATGATCAATCAAGCTTTAAAGCTATCAAAACCAAACTAAAGGTCTGTAGCCGGATTAAGAGACGATCTGGGTATTTATAAAAACCGATTTTATTATAGTTAGTATTTTATTATAGATAAAGGTTTCAAATATATTAATATTTTATTATAAAATAAAGACTTACGCTAGATAACCCGCAAACTCTGATACATTTACAAAACAACTACCAACTATTGGTCACACGCGTAGGCCCTAAGTCGGGGTGTGTCAGGTTGGTATCAGAGCCATCGATCTTAGCAAATTAGATATTTGATTATACCTAGGCTTTGATCAGAAATAAGTTTATGATAGTCATTAAGTATTCAATTGAGAATACTAAATAAATAATCATTGAATGATTAAAAATTGTTACGGATAAGATATAAACAAAAACGGATAAGATAAGAACACACCCTCATATCCCTAAAATAACCTCATACAAATGTCTGATTGTCAATCTAGCAAAGGATAATTTCAGCTTCGATCTGGTAATGGAAAAGGATACATGGGAACATATTTACTCCCAATTCCTATATCTAGCGACGAAAATTCATACCAAATAGCAATGGAGGAAGATTCAGATTCGTTTGATTCTGACATCCCGCTAGCTCAGATTATCCCAAATCGGAACACGTATGGAGTCGAATCAAGTGGATCCAAGAAACCAACAATGTCAAAAGGAAAAGAAATAATGACTTATCCAGAAAAAAAATCCTTAGGGACGGGAATATTATAATTATCCCATGATACGGGATCCTTACTTGCTCACACTGAAGGTGAACGTCAGAACATGGATTATAAAGGAATGTATGACATTAAAGATGATTCAACTCACTATGAAATCAATGTCACTAAACTAGCTGAAGCAATGCTCAAGGAAGAAATGGATACTGAGGAGAAGCAAAAAGAAAAGAAGAAAGGAGAAAACACTAAGAAGGACAACAAGATCAAAAATTGATTGTCCGATGGAAGAAATAAGAATTTTAGTAGTTGAAAAACAATGCAATTGTAATAAATGACATGCAATCTTGTAACAACAAAAATAAAAGATATATTTAAATTTCCTCGAAATTATTAATGTATCTTTTAAAAAGAATTATATCAAGAAACGATTGCACGAACTCTCCGAGTAATTCTTTCAGTGTATCTGGAAGTGTGAGAATACTAGCTAGGAGATTAAAGAAAAGTCCAGGTGGACAAAAATCCAAAACATGACTAACCTCAGGTCAACGCTACATGAAATAATTAGAAAATATTAAATGAAACAGACCTAGAAAGAGAATTATAGAAATTCATGTGGTCCATTTTGTACACAAGGTATGTACTATCCATTTCAATAATATACAACAAGAAAGTATTGACGCGGCTCAAGAACCTCATCAACTTTCATAAAGACATTTGGAAAAAGATGTAGTGGAACTATCGTTTCATAAGATTATCCCAAACATCAATTCTAAAACAAAGAATAAATGACTGAATTGTACCATGTATAAGACGAACAACCTCAAGAAATATTAGAAAGAAACCCCTTCGAAATACGACAGACTAAATTAAACATTTCATAAACAAATCAGTCTTTTTGTACTTATATCAATTGTTCAATGTCACACACTTGTTGCAAAACATTCTATCATTAGTATAAAAATAAGAAATTCCTTTCATACTAAATTAAATTATGTTTACAGAATGTTTAACCCAGACAATCAAGAGAATAATGACGAAGCTTCAATTCAAAGAAGCAACAATAATATGAAAAAACCTAAATGGGAGATTCCTGAGCAGTATCTTGTCAAAATTCAAGAAATGATTCATAATGCGATGACTCCTCTCATCGATGCAATGAAGGGTGAAAAACATAAAAGTATATCTCAACATTCAAGCAAGACCGTTAGAACTCATTCATACTGAAATCCTTCTCGTCATGAAGAAAGTGTTCATAGCTCCAACGATGAGAGCAAATTCAATCGTAAATTCAAGAAACAATTAGTAATCCAAGGATGTAGTTTCAAGAACTTCAAAGCCTATGGACCAAAAGAATTCTATGGCGACAAAGGTGCTATATCAACTTTACGATGGTTTGAAGAAATCAAATCCATTGTTATCATCAGCCAATGTACTGAGATTCAAAAAATTCAGTACTCCTTCAACACTTTAAAGGCAAAGCTTTGGAATCGTGGAATACCCTGATCATGTCAAAGGGTAGAGAAACTATACAATACTAAGTTTCATGAGTATTGTAGATTGGTACCACATTTGGTAACACAAGAATTTAACAAAGTAACCCGTTACATTTGGGGTTTACCTCGGGAAATTAAAGATATGGTAAGATCTCATTTGCCTCAAACCGCTAATTCAGCCATGGAATTAGCCGGTTATCTCAAGAATGGTCTTATCAGAAATCAAGAAGAAGATAAGAATGCAAAAGAAAGAAAGAAGAAATTGAGGGAAGTAAAACAAAGAAAATGAGGACGGGTCTTTTAAATTCACAAGACCAATCTGCCAGAGTTGTGGCAGAAGACATAACAGGAAGTGTTAAAGACCAACCTACTTTCCCAAAAATATTCCATTGGTCATATGTAACTTTTGCAAGAAAATCGCTCACTCAGAAGATGACTGCAAAAGGAAAACAGTAGTATGTTTCAGTTGTGGAGAAAGCGGACACTTCAGTTTGGAATGTCCAAAAAAGACAAGCAACGCAAGTGGAAGCGCTGCTAAGAAAGGAAATGCTAAGATAAATATGGTAAACATAAAAGATGCATCCGACAATCAGGAATATAAGTAGACAAGATTATGCCAAATGAATGTTCAAGATCCGAATGCATTAAAAATAACTAATAGTTTAGCTAACTCTTGTAATCTCGTTTTAAAATGAGAAATTTTGTAATCGTATAAAGGTATTTAAATCCCAAATGTATATAAAGAAAGATAATATCATACAGATCATGTCTTTACACACGAATGCTTATATGCAAGGGAAAAAAGATACTTAAATTTCAAAAATTTACCAAATGCACGGAACTATGTCATTTAATCATAATCTATACAAAGATGAAATAAAGAGAATAAATTAAACTAAGAAGTAAGAATACGTCTACTTAAAGAAAATCAATTATCCGAATTTTGAAAGTTCAAAGGTATAATTGATGGAAATAAACGGAAGGAATCCGTCAAGATCATAAAGTAAATGATATCATTACTCGAGTATGGGTATCTGAATGTTATCAAGATGAATGAATCAAAAGGATTCTATAGACTGAATCCAATATGCAATCTAGTTAACATCAGTAAATGTTTAGAATACAAAAGAAAAGGTAAATAGTTACACACAATTGGCCACTTTGCTTAGCAATTTACCATTACTTATGACATTCTGAACTATTAACTGAATACATCATCCAAAGATGTGAGTTAACAACAAATCGGGAATTGCGACCATTCAAACAGTTCGATTTAAGCTCAAGAAATAGATGAGAAAGAATCTAATAGCAAATCAATAAGCAAGGAATCACTCACAACTAATCTCGAGGACGGTATTAATTCCATGGTGGGGAGGATGTAACATCCCAAAAATTTCGATCCAAATTTGACAACTTAGGAAAGTTGAAGGATCGAAATAATCTCAAGAACAAGTAATGGAAAATTTTAAATAAGAAATAAAATCATATTCATATATGAGAAAAATAAAAATATCTCATAAAGAAGATAATCCCATAATAAGGAAATTGATAAGGAAAAACTCATCCCACATGGAAGGATGGAAGAAAGTGGAAGAAATCCACTTGGGTTTAAATAAGGAAGTTAAAACCCATCTCACATGGAAAGTGGGAAAGATTTGGAAGCTCTTTATAAATAAATAAATTTCCATAGTAATATTCTTTTATGCTTAGCATGCACCCAATGGTCCTAGCGGAAGGTGCGAAGCACCCGACGCGCACGAGCACGGGCTCGGGAGAGGACGAGGGCGATGGGCTCAATGTGGCGCTTTGATGGCGCACTTTGCTCTTCGCACGCTCGCATCGCCGCAAGCCGCTTTTGAGAGAACGTCATAGAGACCAAGATCTAGCCTCTAATCCGATACATCAACACGAAATCAATACTTTAAATATAATACTTTATTGATAAATATGGTGTAAATACATTATGGTGGAGATAAGTTATGGAGAGAATAACTTAAACTATGTACAAGTTCTCTACTAAATTATGAGCATGAGCTCCCTATTTATAGGCTATTCTACAATATACATTAAATACAAAGACTAAACCGCCTGTAACTTATTCGATCGCTACGGACACCGAAACCGTGCACTAACAGACTCCCCCTTTTCCGTAGCTATCGAATACCTTATCCTTGAATACTTTAACTACAAATCACCAGTCACAAATCGTGCACTAACAGCTTTATTGTTTTTGGAAAACAAAAGTTAGTCAAGACGTGACAAGCTACCAAAAGCAAGGGACCAAAAATGAAAATTTGTATCCAGGAACCCATCGCGATACGTGACGAGTCCAAGAAGATAATCCCATAGTAACGAAATGGAGAATGAAAAATTCATCTCACATGAAAGGATGGAAGAAAGTAGAAGCATTCCACTTGGGTATAAATAAGGTAGTTAAAACCCATCCCACATGAAAATTGGGAAAGATTTGGAAGCTCTTTAAAAAGAGATAAATTTCCATAGTAATATTCTTTTATGCCTAGCACGCAACCAGTGGTCCTAGCGGAAGGTGCGAAGAACCCGACGCGCACGGGCACGGGCTCGGCCGAGGACAAGGGCGATGGGCGTAATGTAGCGCTTTAATTGCGCACTTTTCACTTCGCACCCTCGCATCGCCGCAAGCCGCTTTATTGTTTTTGGAAAACTAAAGTTAGATCAAGACGTGACAAACTACCAAAAGCAAGGGGCCAAAAATGAAAATTTGTATCCAGGAACCCATCGCGTTACACGATGAGTCCAAGAGTAAGGTCATCGCGATACGCGATGGTCCGTTATGACTCAGGAACACGTGTCGCATCCGAGTGACACATGGCATACGCTAGGGTTGAGTCATCATGCCACGTGTTTTTCTCATGCCATCGCGATACGCGAAGGCTTAAGGAAAGGGTCTATCGCGTATCGCAATGGGACCCAAGTTCGGCTATAAATAGAGGGGACACGGCACACTTCTCCCCCACACCAATTATCTCTCTCTCTCTCTCTCTAAAAATACTCTCTCCCTACCTCGGTTTCCATGCCCTCGCTCGATAAATATATTCTCGTAAACCGTCTTGCCTCGAAGTACGTGTCGACAAGTCCTGATGACCGGCGCACCTCGTTCTAGGTGCCGAGCATCATTTGATTGTCGAACCTCGTAATGCATACCAAGCTCCAAAGTTCCGCCGATTTAAGCTCTAGTACACGACGTAGAGTATAAGTGCTTCTTGTACAAGATTATGCATATAAATTCTGAATACCTGCGTAAGGTAGGGGTTCTGCCTAAGTTATTATTTTATTATATTTCAAGGCTTAGACCCTATTTGGGGGTATAGCCTAGATCTTGATTAAGAATTATAAAATACAGAGGTTAAGTTAAAATAATGTTTCTTAAAAATTCAGAAATATAAAATATTATATACATGAGGATATAATTAAAATATTATTTCTTTATGATTAAGAAAGATAATGATTAACCTACAAAGGGTATCGTCAAAATAGTGTTTTTTCATGATTTAGTAACATAAGATTTTATATACAAAAGTTATAGACAGATGACGTTTCTTCTTGAAGAAGAAACTTATATTATAGATATTTCTTCATGATGAAGAAACTCGGTACATGATTGGCAAACAAAAAGAAAGATTTCAGATCTAAATATTGTATTGAAACAAATGATCAATCAAGCTTTAAAGCTATCAAAGCCAAACTAAAGGTCTGTAGCCGGATTAAGAGACGATTCGGGCATTTATACAAACCGATTTTATTATAGGTTAATCATTCATTCAATCACAAAGGTTTTCAAACGAGATCACCGCGCCATTCATAACAGACAATCACAAATGAATACGTTAAACCTTTTAAACCAGTCAAGATAAACGGGTTGTTAATCTTAAACAAAGTCAGTCAAATATTTATGAAAATACGTGATCTCTAACATAAAAATTTAAGGGATTTCGTGATCCCTATTAAAATACAAGATAGAAAATAAAAGCAACTCAGACCGAGTACACATGTGTCTGGATCCAAACATAATTTGTCTGGTCTTTCAATTAATGTTACGTGGCCGCAATCTAGAGATCATAATTAAAGTTCTCCAATGGGCATCATTTCCCGGAGAATCGTGTATGGAAGTGGCACAAATCCCATAAATAAGAGTCGATCCTGCTGAGTTTGTTCAAGAAAACTATCTTGTCAGTCAAAGAAAGATTTATTAAATGTTTTTAGAGTCAACGATTCACCAGCATATCGTTGACGTACTTTCCCCAACATTTCAGGAAATAAAGTTAGTACAGGTAGCAAAGAATTATATCCACCCATGAAGTTAGATGCACATAAGGTACAGGTTGCTCAGCAAATTCTCATGAAAAGTATGTTATTTCTACTCGACTCACAACCATTTACTACCACTCATAACCACACCCTAAAAAATAATATAGTCACTAAATTTGAAGAACCAATTAGGAATGTTATTGGGGGAGGGGTTGTGCAAAATGTTAAATTTACCTAAAACCAATATAAATCAGAAAAACAATTTGGCCATATGTCCACTACAAAATGGCTTATTCCCCTAAGTCATTCTATAGCTGCGATTATTCTACCATGATTATGAAAGGGAAAACAACAAATTGGTGGCTAAAGGCATGGTGGTAAAAATCACGCTTAGGCGACGAGTAATCCTCGGGTACTCCCCACATTGGTTGAGTACTTGGTGAGTCATCTACTAGCCCCCCCCCCCAATAGTCGAGTACTCGCAACTCTGTCAACTTGGCAGTACCTAAAAACTTCTGCAACCATGGCTAAATATGCTCGGAGATAACGCTAGCGAAGGGGCTATTGATCGTCGACATTTCCAAGCCTTTCACATCGTCCATCGCTGACGCTACATGCGACATCATAATTAGAGTTGTAACCAGATACCGTTATATGCACAGCCTGATTTGGGTATGTGCCTAACGGGGCATCTAACGCATAATGGCACCAGTAAGCGACCGACATAAGACGTTAACCCAACATTAGAAAATAGCTATAAAACAATGATCAACCATAGTATTTGAAAGAAGAATAACTAAATACAATATCGGAAGAAGAATATAAACAACCACATACAACCAACTAGAAACATAACCTACATGTAATTAATACTAGTAATAATATTTTGACTATGATTTGATTAGGACTTCGGCTTAAACTTTTTATTAATTTAATCAACTTTGACAACTCATCCAAGACTACTGCATAAAGAAACCAACTCAACGCTGACCCCTGGTGAAGTCCTACCTCTACGGGGAAGGACTCAGTGTGCGTGCGCCCATGGGGGATACTGAGTCCTTCCCCGTAGAGGTAGGACTTCACCAGGGGTCAGCGTTGAGTCCGTTTCTTTTTGCAGCAGTCTTGGATGCGTTGTCAAAGTCGATTCAGGGGACGCTCCCGTGGTGCATGATGTTCGCAGAAGATATTGTGTTACTTGCGGAGACAAAACAAGATCTAAACATGAGGTTAGAGGAGTGGCGATCAAACTTAGAGACAAAAGGTTTAAGGATTAGTCGCTCTAAGACGGAGTACCTCCACTGTGATTTTGGGGAGGTAAATGACAATGATGACACCCAGATCACCATTGAAGGGCAGGTGGTACCACAGGTAATGAAGTTCAGATATCTAGGATCATTCATTCAAAGCGATGGGGAATTAGACAGTGATGTGACCCACCGAGTCCAGGTAGGATGGGGTAGATGGAAAGCAGCCACAGGTATATTGTGCGACAAGACTTTCCCAACTAAATTAAAAGGAGAATTTTATAGGATCGCTGTCAGACCTGCAATGCTATATGGAACAGATTGTTGGGCCATCAAGAAGGCACAAGTGCGGAAGATGGAGGTAGCAGAAATGAGAATGCTACGATGGATGTGTGGGCATACAAGGTTAAACCGAATAAGAAATTTTGTGTTTCGGGAGAGATTAGGGGTAGCGAACATATCAGACAAGATACGAGAGTGGAGATTGAGATGGTTTGGACATGTGAAGAGAAGATATCCGACGAATCCTGTTAGATCTGCAGAAAACATGACTATAGAGGGAATGAGGGGTAGAGGACGACCTAAATTGACTTTGTACTAGAGGATTAGGCGTGATTTGATAGACCTAAACCTCTCCGAGGACATGGTTGGAGATAGGAATTCTTGAAGAAGTAGGATCAAAGTTAAAGATTTTTAGGGACAAATGAGAACCTTAAGACCTCTATTTATCTTATTCTACTCACACACCATATAGTATTACTATTATTTTTTTATTATTACTATTTTTATTAGTCTTATTATTAATACTACTATTATTATTATTATTATTATTACTATTTCATTTACTATATATTGCCTCATACATATGTTTTACAGAGCTGAGGGTCTCTCTGAAAGCCACCTCTTTATCCCGTTGGATAGAGGTACGGTGTGCCTACATCCCACCCTCCCCAGACCCTACTTATAGTTTTGCTGTTGGTGGGACTAAACTGGGTATGATTGATTGATTGATAATAATGTGCCTCTAATATGGATAAGTCCAATCTTGAATGAGTGTAGATGATTGTTGTTTTTGAGAAAGAAAAGAATTTGAAAATTTATATGGAGATGAAGTTGATGAAGCAAAAGAAATATTTTTATAGGCTTTTTTAAGAGGAGGAATAGAGTATAAATTGATCAATGTAGAGTTCGCCAGAAAAGTTATGATTGCTGCGGTGATAAGATTATAGGTTTCGCAAAACCCTAATCAATATAGACGAAGAAGTAGTTGTGTTTGAAGAAGTAACCATTGAAATGGCAATATAGGTAGAGGTGTTTTTTTTTTTTGAGTAAAGGAAGATGGCTAATTGATAGTAGGTGGCAGAGGGTGGTAGTGTTTGAATGAGTGCTATTGTGATAATAGGAGATATTACTAGAATATAGAAAGAAGAATGGAGATTGATGGTTGGAGGGTCAAGAGTTTTATAGTTTGAGAAATAAGCTTTAATACCATACCAAAAAAAGCTCTAGCATACTACTGGAATAGAGAAAGAGAAAAGGAAATTGATGGTTGTAGGATCATGTGCTTCTCATAGAAAATATAAGCTTTGAATTCATATAAAGAAAATGATCAACCATGGTATACGAAAGAAGAATCAAATTCAATATTGAAAGAAGAATATAAACAACTGCATTTTGTATTTATAAATTGTACAATATTTATATACAACAAATTAGACACATAACCTACATGTAATTAATACCAGAAATAATATTTTGGCTATGACTTTAACTAGGACTTTGACTAAGGCTTTTGACCAGAATAATACATATTCAAAATATACAAATAATGTGTCTCTAATAATAACTAGTGAAGGAATGCGTGTAACGCCACATCAAACGTGTAACCAGTAACGGTATTCGCATAATGTGATACCAGACTTGTAACCAATGTGGGTACGCACGTACATGTTTCTGGTACGCGCGTAACCTGGCTCAATGTTGATATGCGCGCTAAGCTACATCGAACGTGTAATCGGTGGTGTTGATACTTGCGTAACCCGTCCTAGTGTCGGTACGCCCATAAATTCATTTTTATTATCTCCTTTTATGACTTTTGTGCTTAGTTTTTGAATCCAGCCCGTTCCGACCAGGATTCGTTTCTACCCGAACCCGTCCCAACACGAACCTCTTACGGCTCGGATCCGTTTTGACCCGGGCTCGTTCTGACCCGAACCAAAACAACCTCTTTTTAGTTGAGTTGTTTCGATTCTAACCAATTCTAACCTAAAGCCTTTCTAACCTATGATCCGAACCTACCCAACCCGTTTGACAGTTGAGTGAATTTACATTCACAAAACAAACTGTAACTTGTTTTTATAGGATCCTGTGACAATGTGTCTTTAACTAGATAAAACCAACAATCCTATGGTAAAAGGAGAATTCAGTTTTGAAGAGAATTCAGTTTTGCGAAGAACCAGTCAGTTTTGTAATCACTTTGACCAATTGTAAAAACCAAATCACCATCAGGATATAGCTTTGCGTATCTTTCCCACAATCCGTATTGTCTAAACCTGCTCAGGTTAGAGGTCTCTTTTATTATCTCCGATTAATTTTCAAAGCTGAAACAGAATCTGAATAGCATTTACCTGTTAAGATTATTGTCTAGAAACGGGTTATTATACATCTGGTCTGAATCAGGAATGTAATATTCAGCTGCCGATCGATCAGGTATCCCTATCTCCCATAACGTTGGACCGTTTCTCGGTGGCTCGAAAACAAGATCACCAAGTTCCATATCACAACCTGTTATGATAGTGATGGTGCTAACGCTTTTGTAGTCGCCGATGAATCCAGGGACCCACGCGTATACATTATATGTCTGAAGAAACACTAAGTGACCCCGGCAGATTACGGATAATCTGGGGGTTAAGTAGATGTTTCCCACGAGGGTTAGGTCCGGCAAAGATGGTTATTCTTCTGATGACCTGCAAAACAGACACCGTGAGCTTGTCACTGAGAAGGGGGGGGGTACCTCTTTGTGACCACCCTCCGGCGTGAGAATCAGACTAGATTGCTCTGAATATGTGTATATTAAGAGAAATAGCTAGAGCAGATATATGATGGTATAAGATATGATATAAGATATAAGATGATCATACCATTCCAAGGTGTTGGAGTATTTATAGCCGAAGGTAGGTTTCCAAGCAGGTACAGCCAGCTGTATAATATTCCTTTTCTACCAACTGTGGGCTACGCACGTGCCATGCTGGTGGTTGGTGGGTAGGCAGCGGCTGATAGTGACATGGCCGGCCGTGTACTATTCCTTTTCCACCAACTACAGGCTATGTACGTGCCACGACAAGGGTTGGTGAGTAGGCAGCGGCTGATAGTGACATAAGTACTAGAGCGTGCTCCTCGTCGTACTGTTGTCAGTGAGCTGTCGCTGCTTTGGTCAGATCTTGTCTATTTTGTCCATACCTTGGCAGGTATAGTACAAAAGATCCTCCAGAAGCATACGGACTGGCTCATTTGGGCGGGAGTATTCCCGGCTTGCTCATTCCTTCTTCAGGTGACGTTACTGAATTATTGAGTGTTAGTGCCTTGTGCGTGTAGCCTTGTTATTAGTGCGGGTAGTCTCCGCTGATGGCTTGTATCCGCAGCTGCGGGAACAGGCGGGTTACTTCACCATTGGGAGGCTTTTCCTGCGGGAACAGCTGGCGTATGCGCGTAAGGTCTTCATCTCTCTGAGCATGGTGGGTCATGCGGAACCAGTTGGTCTTTGCGCAGACGTCCCTCTTCAAGGTGAGTCTTGCGGGTCCAAC
Source organism: Bidens hawaiensis (assembly GCF_021521415.1). NCBI lineage: Eukaryota > Viridiplantae > Streptophyta > Magnoliopsida > Asterales > Asteraceae > Bidens > Bidens hawaiensis. The sequence goes on along the minus strand of NW_027501115.1, from coordinate 4,040 downwards.
TGGGCTCTGCTGGGACCTACCTCTTCAAGTCCCCCCAGTCCAATGTTCTTCTCATGAATTGTTAATAAGTGAGGTGAACTTTTGGACTTAAGCAAGGGGTTTTGAAAAGGGTTTTTAGTTTTAAGGTTGTTCGTGGGGATTCTTCCGCGGTTTCCCTAATGTCACGTGCAAAAATTCCCGACTTTTCTGCTTGATCTTTGGGTATGATGCGGGTAGGTGTGTAACCTCCTCGCAAGTCAGGAGCGTTGAGTTTCACTTGTGTAGATTCTCCACGAGGTTTTGGTAGTTTTAGACATAGTGATCAATTATGTTAAACAACCAATTCCATCTTGGAGCTTTCAAACAATCTAGTTCTCAACGTTCCCGCTATGCGGGGATGTTATTTCCCTTTCCACAAGCATGGCCCAGAAGATCCTTCTTGGTTTTAATTCCCTGCAAGTGCTAAGTATGTGAAGGGTTTTGCCTTGACACTGTACCCGCACTTGTCTTACGGTTTCTTGGTTACCAAGGTATTCTTGGCTTCAATTCCCTGCAGGTGCTAAGTATGTGAAGGGTTTCGCCTTGACACTGTACCCGCACTTGTCTTACGGTTTCTTGGTTACCAAGGTAAGGGGGTATATTCCCTCTTATTTTTGAATCTTTGAATCTTTTTGAATCTTTTTGATTTGCTTTATAGACGTTATATGACTTGCTCATGCATATTATAGTTTAATTTAGCAATTTTCCAAGTGCTTTGAATAAGTTAACCTTTCGACGCGCGGTTGTCAATAGGTTAATGTTCAGTTTCCTCTATCATGATTGTGCGGGTAGGACCGTCACTTTCCTTTAGTGGGATGACCAAACTTCACCTATAACTGACCTGCGTGAAGGTTTTCCTCATGTTTTCCTTAGAAATTTTTGCCGTTTCTTGTGTTTATGCGGGTTTTGCCGCCGTCCACACACAACGACTTCCCCACTTATTTATGCGGTGAATACCGGCATATCAGTGTTTTGAATAAGTATAAAGGTAAGACTATCAACACAATGTGATAAGGAGAATCATTTCCATTAGAAGTGGCTCTAGGCCTTTTCGTTATAAGTTTGGAATTGATCTACATGTAACATTTGCGTAATTGAGCTCCATTCCATGTTCTTGGGATGGGGGTGCCATCGAGCCTTTCGAGCCGGTATGCGCCCTTTCCCAAAACTTCTTTGATAATGTATGGCCCTTCCCAGACCGGGGCCAGCTTTCCTGGGTGTTCTTGGTTCGAAGCCTCGTTGTTACGCAGTATATAGTCTCCGACATTGAAGTTGCAGAGTTTTACCCGCGTGTTGTAGTACTTTTGCATTTGTCGCTTGTAGTTCTCTTCACGTGCTGCGGCAAAGTCTCTGCGTTCTTCGGTTAGCATAAGGTCTAACCGTCTTTCCGCATCATTGTCTTCTGGCTGAATCAAGACCCTTGGTGAGGGTAAACCAATTTCGACCAGGACCATGGCTTCAGTGCCATAAGTGAGGCTGAACGGGGTTTCTCCCGTACTGGCCTTTTTCAGCGTTCTGTTTGCCCAAAGGACGTGTGGAACTTCGTCCACCAAGCCGGATTTGTGTTCCTAGAGTCTTTTCTTTATGCTGTCGACGATGCTCTTATTTGCTCTTTTCACCTCACCATTACCCAGCGGGGTGCGCCACTGAGGTAAAGGTGTGGGTGATTTGAAGTTCTTCCAGCCACTTTTGTAGCTTCTTGTCAGCAAAGTTGGTGCCGTTATCGCTCACCAAATTCTGGGGAAGTCCAAAACGACAAATAATAAATTCCCAAATAAATTTTTTGATATGTTTTGCGGTTGTTTGGGCTAAGGGTTTTGCTTCTATCCACTTGGTGAAGTAGTCGATGGCGACCACTAGAAACTGAACGTTCCCTGCTGCTGTGGGAAATGGGTCTGTCACATCGATGGCCCACTTCTAAAATGGCCATGAAGAGGTGACTGGAACAAGTTCATTCTTCGGGTGATGCGTGTTGGGTGCGTAGAGTTGGCAAGACCTACACTTTCTGATGTATGCCAGTGCAACCGTATGCATCCCCGGCCAAAAGTATCCCGCGTTGTTTAGCTTAGCTACAACAGCGCGTGGACCTGCGTGTACTCCACAGATGCCCTCGTGCACTTCCCTTAGGAGGTAGCCAGCATCTTGGTTGTCCACGCATCTTAGGAGTGGGCCAAGAAAATTACGTCTGTAAAGGATGTCATGGATGAGTTGATAGTTCAGCGCTTTACATCGTATTTTTCTTGCCTGTGTTTTTGACTCTGTTAGTATACCCTCCGCAAGGTAATTTATTATTGGTGTCATCCACGTTTCTGTGCCGGTTTGGATGACACAGATTTCCTTGTGCGGGAGTGATGGTGCTCCAAGGAGTTCAATGCGGATGTCCTTTCCCAAGTGGGTTAAGGCTAATGATGCAAGCTTGCTTAACGCATCCGCAGATTTGTTTTCGCTACACTTGACGTGTATGACCTTACAATCGTTAAAGTCGCGCATAAGGGTTTTTGCTTGTGCGAGGTACAGGGCCATTGTGTCGTTCACGGCCGTGTACGTCCCGTTTATTTGGTTGGCTACTAACATGGAATCCACGTGGGCTTCCAAGTTTTTTACTCCCATCTTATGCGCAATTCTCAGCCCGGCCAAGAATGCTTCATACTCTGCTTCGTTATTTGTACTTGGAAAATCCAGTCGAATAGCGTAAGTGGATTCTTGTCCTGCTGGGTTGGTTAGTTTCAACCCTGCGCCTGAGCCTTCGTTGCTGGCTGCTCCATCAGTGTAGAGTCGCCAGACATCATCGATGTCCTGTGCTGGAGATGGTTGAGCCTCCTCCTGGCACTCTTTCTCCCACGAAGCGGGGACTTCTACAATAAAGTCGGCCAAGACCTGGCCTTTTATGGCTGGCCTCGGCTTGTACTTTATCGCGTATTATCTCAATTCTATTGCCCATTTGGCTAGGCGTCCTGAGAATTCGGGTTTGCCTAGAACGTTTGCGAGTTTGAAGTTGGTGAGAATGGTGATTGGGTGACCTTGGAAATATCTCTTAGCCTGCTTGAAGCATGTACAAGTGCTAAGACTAATTTTTCCAAGGTAGAGTACCGGGTTTCTACGTCTGTTAGGACACGGCTAACATAGTAGATTGGCATCTGTATGCCTTTTTGCTCTACTAGCAGGACGGCCCCGGTTGCTCTATCTGTGGCGGAAAGGTATAGGATTAATTCCTCCCCCACTTCTAGTGCTGTGAGCGTTGGGAGTTCGATCAAGCGTGACCGAATTTCCTGAAAAGCTGCTTCCGCTTCTGGTGTCCAGCGGAAGTGCGTTTTCTTTAAACAGTTTCTCAATGTTGACACGAATGGGAACGACCTATCCGCATGGTTTGCCAAAAAGCGGTTAAGTGCGACTAGGCGCCCATTCAGTGTCTGAGCTTGCTTGATGGTAGTAGGTGATTCCATTTTGATAATGGCTTCGACCTTTTCAGGGTTCGCTCTGAAGCCATCTTTAGTAACAATGACTCCTAAGAACTTCCCTTCTTCCATCCCAAAGGAACACTTGCTCGGGTTGAGCTTCATGTTTATCTTTCTGAGCGTGTTGAAAGTTTCTTCAATGTCTTTCAACATCGTTTCTGGGTCAGTGCTTTTGATGACCAAGTCATCCATGTAGACTTCCTAGTTCCTCCCAATTAGGGCATGAAACTCTTTGTCCATCAGGCGTTGGTATGTGGACCCGGCATTCTTAAGTCCGAATGGCATCATTTGATAACAAAATGTGCCATCGGGCGTCCGAAATGCGGTTTTGTCCTGATCGTCAACGGCCATGTGGATTTGATGGTACCCCTTATACGCATCAAGGAAGCATTTAAGGCGAAACGGTGCTAACGAATCTACCTTAAGATCAATTTCGGGTAATGGGTAACAATCTTTGGGGCATGCTTTGTTTAAGTCTTTGAAATCTATGCACATGCGCCATTGTTTGTTAGACTTCGGTATCATGACGGGATTTGCAACCCATGTTTGATATCTGCTATCGCGTAC
>NW_027501114.1:0-61376 GCF_021521415.1 Bidens hawaiensis | reverse complement strand
TCGCCGGGAGCGCGCATGCGACCCGCTGTGGCGTAGAGTGATCGCCGTGGGCGCGCATGCGACCCGCTGTGGCGTAGAGTGATCGCCGGGGGCGCGCATGCGACCCGCTGTGGCGTAGAGTGATACCCGGGGGCGCGCATGCGACCCGCTGTGGCGTAGAGTGATCGCCGGGGGGCGCGCATGCGACCCGCTGTGGCGTAGAGTGATCGCCGGGGAGCGCGCATGCGGAATCCGAAGTTGATCCACAGGGAGCGATTTTGATCCGCGGTGGCGCGCACGATCTAGAGATTTTGAATATCCACATCAGGTAGGTTTTATGTAAAACCAACAGATCTAATAGGATTTATAGATCTATGAATATGAAGTGTGACTGTTGCTCAAACGAACCCAGATCTGAAAAAATCATAACTAGATTTGGTATATTTCACTTAGAAAAAACACAGATCTAAGGGTTTTCCCCAAAAGTTCGGTGGTATTTCTTCCTGTGTATTTCCTGATCTGGAAGTATTTTTTAGATCTACGGATTTTTGGATTTCCATAGAACATATCTGAAAGAAGAAATCGTAGACCCGAGATATTGATGAACAGATCGGAGGGCCGAGACGAGAAGCGAAGCGTGGTTCATTGCCGTCCCACGGATGGCGCCAATGTCAAAGCACAAAATGAATCTGACCTGATCCATGACGATGTTTCCACGGATTTCGAGATGAACGAACCACGTCTTGATCTTCTTCTCCGGCTGGTTGGGATCTGCAATGACTTTTTGGGGGTGTGGAGGTGACCGCTAAGAAATCTCCAGGATCTCTTGTTCACAGACACAAAAATATTGGTGGTGTCTCTTATTGAGAATGACCAACCCCTAATAAGGAGGTGGAGACCTCCTTATATAGGGAGCCTCATGGCCACCATCATGGTACCCTAATGGGCCTAGCCCAGTTAGGGTTACCTCCACAAAACCCCCTCAGCCCAGTAACATTGTATTAGTCCATATAATAAAATAAGTCAAACATAATAAATTTAGGGTCGTAAAACTGGGTTTAGTACCATACCCCTACGATATTTTACTCATGTGTATCAACCGACCCAGTCTAATTGTTAAATTCTACAAAACTTAACACATAAATAACTGATAATAAAATAAAGAAACACATACGTGGATATCAATAAGGAATAATAAAATAGTTAAAATTTAGGTATAAGTGGTTGTTTGATAGTATGTGTCGGCCAGGTTTTGGGCTTATCTTAAAACCGAAAATGATACTCATACATCCATTCCCATAGTCTTACGGCCGTGCCTTTGGCTGCCGACTCAACATCATAATCCATACCCCATCAGCCGCCAACTCACCCATAAATACCCCAATCCAACAATCATCCATTCATTCGTTCATTCTACTTTAATTCCAATCGCACATGGAACCCGACGACAAGGTCGGTTCTTCCAAAGGCAAACAACCCGAACCCAACAAACCCTACCGGGGTATCCGTATGCGTAAGTGGGGCAAATGGGTTGCCGAGATTCGTGAACCTAATAAACGCTCACGTATCTGGCTCGGCTCATACTCTTCCCCTGTAGCCGCCGCACGAGCTTACGACACAGCCGTCTTTTACCTCCGCGGCCCCACGGCTCGGCTCAATTTCCCGGATTCGATAGCCGCCGAAGACGGCGACGGCGGCTGCTTGCATGAGTTGTCGGCGGCGGATATTAGGAAGAAGGCGACGGAGGTTGGGGCTAAAGTGGATGCGTTGGAGAATTTAAGTGGTCACACGCGATGCCACGCGCCGGTGGAGCGTGGGTCGGGTCGGGTTTGTTTGAATACGGATTTGAATGAGTACCCGAGTCCGGAATCTTCTGACGAGAATTGACGGTCGGGTGACGACAAGGGTGGTTTGTGTTTATAGGTGGATTGACGGCGTTAATTTCGGAGGGGTAGAATCGTCTTTTTATTTTTTATATATTGTGTGTTTTTGGTGGTTATGTTTGGGTCTAGTTTATGTAGCGGATAGATAGAGAATCCGAAGGGATTTATGTGTTTTTATTATGTTAAAATATTGGATTTATCTTCTTTTTTTTCTCTAATTGAAAATAGGAAATGAAAAATGTGAAAATGATGTGTTTAATTTTATTGATATGGTATATTAAGTGAATTATAAAATTAAGTGAAAATAGGTAAAGAAAAATGTGCAATGATGTGTTTCAAGTTTATTGATATGGTCTATTAACTTTTAACTAAATTATAACTTATTTTATTGGTATGTGCTTTAAGTGAAAATAGGAAATGGAAAATTAAGTGAACTATAAAATGTTGAGTCTATAATAAAACAAAGTTAACTTTAAACTAAAAACATCTTTCATGTTCTTATAAAACTTCTATTTGTATATGTTTGTGTTTTGAGATTTAAGGGGTGTTTGGGATTCCTTATTTTATTTCCTTATAACTTTCTATTAAGTTAATAAGTTATAAAATTATAACTTATTAACTTTTCCCTCTCACATAAAAAACAATCCAAAACATCTTATTCATTTAAAAAAAGTTAATAAATTATTAGTTAGTGAAAATAACAATCCCAAACACCTCCTTATACGGCTTGGTTTAGTATATGAATGTAAACCAGGTTTAATGATTCAATTCGCTTGGTTTTTAATAAGAAGGTTTAATTGTTTGACTCCCATATTTAAAGTTGGAACTTTGTGTAAACTTGGAGCTTTGTGTGTACATGTATTACACTCGTGAACCATTTTTTAACCGAATTTATTAAGTAAATGTTACAAGTTCAAAATTTTAATATGTTAAAAGAAACTATTTTAGGTTTTTTTTTAATAACATGGTTAGATCATGTGTTGTGATTGTACTTTGGGCACCAACCGCGCCATCTCACCTGCTAACTCACCATCAAACCAAAGCATCGCCAAACTTGTTGCCCCTTGCTTGCCATCCTAACAAAGCCCAAGAGGGCAAAAAGAGGCGGGGTCCATCCCGTTTCAATCAATCACTTTACTTTTTATATTATTTTTTTCAGCATTTAGTTAAACCATAACACTTTTATTAAAGAGTTTGTTAATTAAAGCTAACTTTAAATATAACAGTAACGTAATATTTTAACTAATCAAACAACAACACATTATTTTTGTTTGTTTCGGTCAAAATAGCAATGTGGTTACATGTTCTGAGGCAAAACTATAGCTGTTTTGAGTAAAAAATTTTTTTGAAAATATTTGAAACAGAACATAAAAAACTATAATTCAACATTTGTACTTCGTTTATATTAATATGTTATTCAATCAATCAATATTTTTTTATTAAGACTGATTGACTACATGTAAAATAAATTTTAATAAAGATTTATTGTGTTTTTAAAAATGATTTAATTTAAAAAAGGTGACCGAATCATTGGGATTTACATGTGAGATATTTTGAGCTCTGTGCGTAAGTGTATTTTTTATATTAAATTGAAACTTAGATTTCAAACGCTGACACGTAGTAGGTAGGGTGATTTGCCGTACGCTTGCAGCGAGACACGCGTCTTAACACTAGTCGTTCTTTTCCTTAACCATTAGAAATTCAGAGCACCGAAAAGATTACATTTGTATTAAAAGAAATAGAGTTTATTATGTTAAAAAATAATGTATTTCGAAGAAATACTTGAAGAAAACACGGATCTACACCTCACTAATGGGTCTTAGATCCGATGAGTCTACATGGTAGGATACGGTTAACTGTCAATACGATATGAACACAACTCCTAAAGTCCAGTGACGTGAATACTGCAAAACAGAACACCGTGAACTCGTTACGGGAAGGATGAGTGGGGGGTCTTCCCGTAACCACCCTCCGGCGTGAGAATAAGTACCGTTCTTACAAAGAGATAAAGTACTTAAGTAAATTGAGAGAGTACCGTGGGAGTGAATGTGAATGAATATGAATACCTCATGCAGGTTGACAAGGTATTTATAGCCGAAGGGTATGAGAAAATGATTGGGCCAGCTGTCCCTTTGGAAGATGCTCTTCTAACAGCCTGGGCACGTGTCTTCATATTACTGGTCTAGCTCATACGTTGCATATGCATGTATAACAACCCGGACACGTGTCTCCTTATGATAGGGCGATGAACAACCCTGGCCATGTGCATGGTTATAACAACCTGAACATGTGTTCTTTCATAATTGGCTGATACATCACGTATTACTTAAGAGAGCATCTTGGTAAATCTTCTAGAGTGTTATCACACACTAACAGCTGTCCCGGAGCATTACCTCATAGCTGTTCAAGCGGACGAGCTTTATGTTTTGCGGACAACTTTTGAGGGTGCCAGGATGCTTCCGCATGCCTTGTGAGGATGTTTCTTCCGCCCATGGTTATGCAGATGACTTGGATGCCCCGCGGGTGCCTTATGAGGGACTTCTGGTTAACCCGCGGGTGTCACTTAAGGGTATTTGGGTCTTTTGGTACCCTACCTCTATAAGTCCCCCAGTCCAGTGTTTCTTCCGTGTGAAGTATTTTATACGGGTGAAATTCTGGACTTAATCGTGGATTTGGGGATTTTTGACTTTGCAAGTTGGTGGGAAATATCTTTTGTTGTTGTGGATAATCATGAAAAAGGACAAGCTGACCACTCGCAGGCGCGTGTGCAGGTGACAGGAAGTTTTTGACGGTTGTTACTGTACCCGACTGTACAACTTTTTCCCTTTTTCGAATTTCCCGCGTGACGTGGCGATCTGTTATTGAACGGGTTTTTCTCTCTCTACTGTTCGCATCCCATCGCAGTAATTGCGGTGGGTATAAATAGAGGGAGTTAACTTATTTTTGAAGTTTTATCGCTCTTGAATTCTCAATACGAACTTGCTTTTCCCATCTGAATCCTTCAATCTTTCTTTGATTCCTTTGAACAAAATCAAATATTATTACCAAGTGTTTTAAATGGCGCCTTCTCAATCTGAGTTCGATGAGATAGAGGTTTGTTGGGACCGAGAGGAATACCAGAAGCTTGTTACAACTTATGGTATCCCACCAGAGTGGGGACCGGAGTTCCCCTCTGCTGGTTCAATAGCCAGTTTTCCTCCTCTAGGAAAGATGGCTTTATATGCCGACTACTATGACCACGGGTGCTTCCTGTCACGAAGTTCTTTCAACGAGTGGTCAAGGAGTTTGGGATTCACTTATCTCAACTCCATCCTCGTGCCGTCATGCGAATTCGTCACTTCGAGTTTGTGTGTATGACACATGACCTAGTTCCCCGGTTGGACCGGTTTGTTGTATTCTACAATATGGCCAACCGAAATGGATGGTACACTTGTCATAGCTTGCCCGATAGAGTTATCGGTAGCGTAACCGAGGACACTTCCAAGGATTGGAAGAAAAAATTCTTTTGGATCTCCGAGGACGTGGTGCCCAAGGCCATGACTCGTCGTTCTCCTAACGATGCTCTTATTGATATTACACCAGCCGCTCATGAGAAGCGTGACTGGTTTCGCAAGCTTACTACTCCGCCAACTTTTATGCGGGCACTTCCTGAGGAAGCTCTTGTGTGGGCAGGCATGAGCCGTTTATGGCCTTCTCCTTTCATGGAACCTGTTTTTATTGGGCTAGACGACCGTAAGTTTAAATATCTTGTTCTTTTACTCTTCAATGTTTGAGTATTTATTACTAACGTTTGCAGTTGTTTTCAGGTTTTGGATCAATGTTGAACGCCCTAGATGATGGCAAAGGCTGTGTGGATAAGGCTATCCGTGACGTAAAGGATGCGCCTATCCTTGAGAGGACTGCTCAACATTTCCTCTTTCCTGTCAAAGTGTGTGCCGAACCGATTGTCTCGGAGGCTATCTTTGAAATAGGTGCGTACATTCTAAACCCTCCTCCTCTTAATGTGCTGACCTCCTACGGGACGATCGTCATTCTAAGTGACGATTCTGTCCTCCTTGAGGAGGAAAGCTCATATGATTCTCCTGATGTTTCATCTGTCTCGCATTTGTTGGCAGAACTTTACCGGAAGAGGTCTCTCCGTGCATTGCAGGCGAGTGACGCGGGTACTAGCGCTGCGGACGCCGAGAAGGGGCAAAAAACGAAGAAGCGCCGGACACATCGTCCAAGGAAACCACTACCACCCAACCTTGCGGAGCGATTAAGGACGGTGACTGGTGAGTTCTTGCTTGTTAATTTTTGTCAACCATAATAATGAGATCTGACTATGGTGTTCTTACGCAGATCCGTCCATTGCTAAAGGATGCACATTTGGTGAGCTGTCAACGCCGACACCAAATGTTGAGAAGCAACTGTCGCCTCCTCCGGAGAAGGAGGCGGTCAAGCCTGTTATCCCTCCTGTTGAAACGACTATGGAGGGGTCTAATGTTCATCCAATGACTTCCGGGTCATTGGATTATCTTTTCCAAGGTGGGGATGCCACTGGTTCTCAGCATGAGAACCTTGAAGTCACTGCGGAGGGCTTTAGGGCTGATGAACCTCCTCCTCAATCCAGTCCTCAATTTAATCCTACTTCTTCACCCTTTTGCATCGGGCGGGGAAGACGATTTCTTTTTTGGACCATCTGTCCATGAGGCTGGGGGGGGGGGGGGGGGAGGGGGTTCCTCGCAAGGCGGGCCTCAACAGTCTTCCTCCACTCATGTTCGTCTTGGGACTTCCAGTTCCCAGTACTTTGAGAACGTTCAGTTGGGAGGAGACTATGATTTGTTCGTCCCGTCTTGGGACATTGTCAACGGGTATCCCAAGACCTGTATGAGTTTCGTTAAGCACTGTATGCCTCTTGCCGAAATGCATATCAACGAACTCGCTCCCGCCAGGAACTACATACTGATCTGGCTATTTCCTTGACTAACAGCTTAGCCTGTAGTCAGGAAATCCTGCGGGAGTGGCGGACGATGGGCGGGAAGCTTGGTGCCGCTTCTGAGGCCTTGAAAGTTGCGGGGAAGGAAGTCGAAGATCACCGTAAAGCAGCGAGTGCAGCTAGGTGGAAACAAACTGACGCCGAAGCTGCACTCCAAAAAGAAAAAAAGCGGAATGCTGATACTGCTAAGCGGTGGAAAGAGGCATGCGAAAGGTCTAATGCCACCCTTGAAGCTTCCCGATCTGAGACTCAGAAGAAAAAGGATGAGTTAGCGAGGGCACAAGACGAAGTGTCTCAACAAAATGCCCGGATCCAAGAACTCGAGGAAGCTTTAAGATTGTAAGGGGAGCAATCTGAAATGAAAGATAAGACTGTCGTTGAAATGCAGTCTGCATATGACTCCCTTTTGTAATCCCATACTGAAGCAAGTAACCGTGCTTCCGCCGAGATGCAGGAACTTCGTGGTAGGGCGGAGCGCGCTGAGCGGGAGAGGCAATACTTTCTCGATCGTGGTCTTGACTCTGTAAGTTTTTCTTGCATACTTTTTATTTTCTGTGTGTTTGATTCCATGGTGTTGATGAAATCTTGTTCACAGGTTATTCGTCATATACAGCGGAGTACAGAACTTACCGATTGCTTTGTGAACTTAACAACTGCTTCGGAAGGCGTTGGCCGGGTGAAGGGCTTCAATGAATGATTGGAGTTTGCCCAATCCGGACAACCTATCGAGAGCCACCCGCTTCATGGCCTTGACGCGAAGCAGGAGTTACACATTCGGGTTCAAGAGTATGATGGCCTTGTCTTTCCACTGCAGAACGTGCTTTCGAAATTTGCCTCATCCGAAGATGGCGTGAAGCATCTACGGGTTTATATAGATGATGAATCGGAGGATGATGAATCCGAAGATGACAAGTCTGACGATGCTTCTCCAAACGTTCCGGAAGACACTTCGGCCCCTAATCCATAGGATAGAAGTACGGACTAGAACTGGTCTTTGTAATTTCTTTTCATGTTTTTGTAACTATCATTTCGGATCTTAATGAAAGGAATCTTTGCAAAATATCTTTCTTTAAATTTTGAACTTGTGCAAGTTGAGTAGATAACACTGATGACTTGGCGGAGAGAGAGTGTTTTTAGGCGGTGGCTGACAAGACGTGTGGAACATATGTTTGACAGCCTGTATGCACTTTTTTGAATCCCCCGCCTGACGTGTCAGTCATCTCGTGCTCCTTATTTTCTATTTCCTCCGTTAGTCAGACGATCGCATTAATTGCGATGAGTATAAATAGGGCTTGATGTCTTCAACCATTCTTGTTGCTTACATACTTTTTGTTTCACTCATACCAGAGAATTCTGCTTTCTTATATCTGTCTCAGATATTTGATTTCGATGGCTGCCCAGAAGAAAAATCCCCCTTCTATTACCAAATTCGGATGCGGCATCAAGGAGAAGTATTTCGAGGAGTTAAAAACGTATACGGCTTCCCATCGAATTGGGAAGCTGAACGTCCGGCGAAAGGAGCCATTGCGACTGCACCGCTGCCGAAGAAGATGGCTGTCTACCTGGACCACTTTACCACGGGTAACTTTCGGTTACCCGTGACGAAATTTGTTAGGTCCGTCTTGAAAAAACACGGGCTCCATATATCCCAAATTCACCCGTTTGGGATGCTGCGAATTCGACACTTCGAATTTTGTTGCCAATCTCATAATTATGAGCCATTCGTCAATATGTTTGCCATTTTCTACAAGATGACATATCGTGACGGGTGGTATGGCTTTGCTACTACTGGGAAAGGTCCGATTGGCTTTGAATGGATCCGGAGTATCCATGGGTGGAAATCCAAGTTCTTTTGGATTCGGGAAGACGTCATCTCGTTTACAATGACTCAACGGAAACCGGAAGATCCACTTCCCGAGATTCCTGTCATTGAGTATGCGGGTCAGAAGTGGTTCTACACTTTGACCCAAACGCCTACACCGATGCGTCCTATTCATGAGGGGGCTATGGTACATGCGAAGATGAGTTGATTGTGGCCATTCCCCGCTTTGGAACCTTATTATGAGAATACCGACGGAAGTAAGTTTTCGTTCATAGTGTTCCGGGTTCTCAATATGCTCCTTTTAACATTCTTTGATTACAGGTGAAGGTTCGTTCCTTTCAACTCTTATGGAAGAAACGGAGGGCATGATGGTGCGTCGCGAAATTGATCAAAGGTACACACCGTTCTCGGAGCGCACTCGAGTCTACTTTCTATTCTCCACTACCCTGAGCCCGGAGCCTATAGTTTCTGAGGCGATGTATGCTCAAGGTGAGGAGTTGGTCAAAAAGTGCGAAGGTATTTCCCAACCTCGACCTATAACTGCCGCTACTTCAAGAGGAGTGATAGTTCTACTTTCATCTAACAAGGAGTCGTTGCTCTGCGAATGAGGGTTATCGAGTGGTGCTACTAACCCTTCACATTCATCTGTAGGTTTGACCCGCAAGCAGAATTCGAAGGCCCTCACCGATCCGTCAGCAGGTGAGGAAGGTGGTCCTCAATCCGTTGAGGGCGAACCTCAAGCTGCGGAAGCGGGTGCTTCAAAAGCTGTTGGGAAATGGAAAGCACAAGTTTCCGATGCCGCGCCCAAGAAGAAGAAAAAGAAGAAGACTAAGGTTGATGTCCCAGACTTGCGCGCTCGTCTTCGGGAGCTTGCTGCCCAAGACGTTTCTAAAAGTAAGATTTGGACATTTATGATTGTTCTTCTATTTATCGCTTCTTGGTAACTTAAAAGATTTTTATTTTTGGAATATTTCAGGTCTGAAGGATTCTGTTGCTACCGAACTCCCAACTCAACCGACCTCACCATAAACACTGCTCAAGAGCCGATCGATTTATCGGACTCTTCTCCTATTAAGGACAAAGAGGTTGGTGAAGCTGATCGGTTCCACACATCTCCATCCCGTCATGAGCATACCTTCCAAGATCAAGGTGGGGTCAGTGTGTTTAAACATGGGGGGCAGGCTTCCTCCTCTCGAGTGAATGAGGATACTGCCCCGCATCATCCACGTTGGTCACTGCGGCGGAACACGGTGCTGAGCAATGCGTACATTTGCCAGGAATACCTTGACGAAAGTCTTCCTTCTGCAGAGAAGGAACGACAACGTCGTCGCATCCGCCAAGAACTTTTTGACTCCAATTCCTATCATGTGGCGAACGCTGTGTCTACCAACCAGGAACTTCGCCGGGATTGGCTAGCATGAATGATGAGTTGGAGGAGACCGAGCGGAACTTGCTTGGTGCCAAAAAAGAGGCTCTTAAGGCGTTAAGTGACACTCAAGACAACCATTGAGCCTTAGAGGAAGCTAAAGTTTCTTTTCAGAAGCAGCTGGATGAACAAGCTGAACTGATAAAGACTCTTCAAGCTGACTCAGCAGCGAAGGACAAGTGCTTGTCTGACCTGAATGTTAGGAATCGAGACCAAGCCTTGGAGTGTGCTGGTCACAAGATGGATCTTGTCCGAGCTCAGGCGGACAAGAAGTGGTTTATATCGACAACGATTCCTAAGGTATCACGTTTCCTTTTGTTAACGTGATCATTTCATATGTGTATGTGCTTACACATGTTTGTTTGACTTAACAGGTTATTACTGACATTCGGAATATTGATGACCTAGGGAATTGCGTTGCTGTGCTCCTTCGTGCTTCCGAACAGGCTGGTCGCCAAATGGGCTTTGAGGAAGGATATGAGTTTGGTTCAGCATCTCGGCTTCTAGAGGAATACGTGTTGGCCGGAAGGGATACTGCCTCCATCCTTATTGAGAAAACCAAGGAGTTTGATACCTTGAAGTTTTCCCTTTCCGACCACATATCGGAGCTTGCGGACAAAGAAGATGCCATAGATCAATTGAAAGAACTATTGGATCTTGATGAGGGAGAAGACGAAGAAGCTGACACTACTGCGGAAGATGAGGATACCACTCCGTAAATACATGTCTTTGTTGTAACGTTTTCTTTTACTTGTAATCTCTTTTGACTATGAATAAGAAGTCTTTGCGTTCTTTCCGGTGCACTTTGTCTTATGTACTATAATATAAGTGTCTGTCCGGAACTTCGTTTTTGTCAATAAAAGATTACAACTTATTAAAATATCATGGTGTCGAGTGGATATTCTCATACATTAGGCATAAGCCTTCTTACAATAAAAGAAATTGCATCACTTGCTAGTCTATGTGGGCGCGCAGGCCGAAAATAAAAAGGCAAATGAAGTTACTACATATAGCATTTCTTTAATTGTGCTGCGTTCCAAGTTCGAAGGATTTCTGTCCCATCCAACTTCTCCAACTTGTAGGTACCTTTGGATAGTACTTGTTTGATTTTATAAGGTCCTTCCCAAGTTGGGGCTAACTTGCCTGGAGGCTCCTGTCCAGAGGCCTCGTTATTGCAGAAGGCAAAGTCTCCCGTATCGAATTCGCATGTTTAGACCCGCGAGTTGTAATACTTCTAAAGTTGTCGCTTGTAATTGTGCTCGCGAATTGATGCTAATTCTCTTCTTTCTTCCAATAAATCAAGATTCATCCTAAGTTCGTGATCATTATCATCGATCAGCAGAACCCTTGCGGATGGAATCCCAATTTCTGCGGGAATCATGGCTTCAGTGCGATAAGTTAGGCTAAAGGGTGTTTCCAAATTACTAGAGTTCTTTTGGGTGCGGAATGCCCAGAGTACTTGAGGCAGTTCGTCCACCCAACCCGTTCGTTTCGTCCCTAGCCTTGCCTTGATCCCTTCCTTGATAGTTCGGTTGGTCATTTCGACCTGATCATTTTCTTGCGGGTGTGCTACGGATGTGAAGGTCTGAATGACCTGGAGTTCTTTCAACCATCCTTGCAACCCGCTATCAGCAAATTGGGTCCCATTATCACTTACCAATTCCTGTGGGAGACCAAACCTGCAAATGATGAATTCCCAAAGGAATTTTTTCACGCTTGAAGCCGTGATTGATGCAACCGGTTTGGCTTCCACCCACTTGGTGAAGTAATCATTGGCCACTATCAGGAACTTGACTCGTCCCGGGGCTTCTGGGAAAGGTCCCATGATATCAATAGCCCATTTTTGGAACGGCCAGGCAGATGTTATTGGAATCAGTTCGTTCTTTGGTCATAGAGTGTTGGGGGCATTACGCTGACATGAATCACACTTTCTGATTTCTTATACGGCGTCTAAATGCATGCCGGGCCAATAATATCCTGCGTTCATGATCTTTGCAACCGTCATTCTTGGTCCCGCGTGTAACCCACAAATACCTTCGTGAATTTCTCGAATAAGGTAATTTGCGTCTTCCACGTCCACGCAACGTAATAGTGGACCAAGGAATGATCTCCGGTATAAGACGCCGTCAGTCAACTGGTAATTCAGAGCTTTGTGCTTAATCTTCCGAGCCTCAGCCTATCTTGCTGGAAGTACTCCGGAAGATAAGTAAGCTATAATGGGTGACATCCAGGACTCAACACCAGTTTGGATTACCAGGACTTGATTTTGTGTAACGGATGGATGGTCTAGAACTTCCACACGAATATCTTTGGCGAAATGCTCAAAATTCATTGAAGCTAGCTTGCTAAGAGCGCCGATTTGTTCTCGCTCCTCTTAATGTGAACAATATCGAAGGAGGAAAATTGGCGAATCAAGACTCTCGCTTGTGACAAATAAGAAGCCATGACATCGTTTTTGGCTTCGTATGTTCCGTTTATTTGTCCCGCAATTAGCATAGAATCCACCCGAGCCTCCAAATGTTTCACCCCCAGCTTTTTCGCTATCCGCATTCCTGCCAGGAAGGCTTCATATTCCGCCTCATTGTTGGTACTTTTGAAGTCCAACTTGATTGCGTACATAAATTCATGCCCCTCAGGGTTGACTAGCCTTAAACCTGCACCTGACCCTTCGCTGCTGGAAGCTTCATCCGTGAACAATGACCAAACTTGCCCCTGTTCCGGAGGTGTTTGGGGTTGTTGTTTGATTAGGCATTCTTGCTCTTTGTACTGCAGAACTTCCGTGACAAAGTTCGCGAGTACCTGCCCCTTGATCGCTGGTCTATGCTTATACTCGATCGAGTGTTCACCCAATTCAATAGCCCAGTTTTCCAGGCGTCCGGATAACTCATGTTTACTCAAAACGTTCTTGAGTTTGTACCCGGTTAATACATTGATAGGGTGGCCCTGGAAATATCTGCGGAGCCGTCTGGCAGCATAAACCAATGCCAAAACCAATTTTTCCAACATCGAATACCTTGTTTCCGGGTCCGATAGCGTTCTACTGACGTAATAGATTAGAGTTTGAACATTTTTCCTATCGGTCAGCAAAACGGCCCCTATGGCAATGTCCGAGGCAGATAAATATAGTGTCAGAGGTTCACCCACGTATGGTGCTGTTAGAGTAGGAAGCTCCATTAAGCATTTCTTAACTTCTAAGAATGCTTTTTCAGCCTCCGTGGTCCACTTGAAATATGCCTTTTTGAGGCAATTTCTTAGTGTTGACACGAATGGATGAGACTTGGCCGCGTGGTTTGCTAAGAATCGGTTTAACGCCACAAGTCTCCCATTAAGTGTTTGAACCTCCTTGAGGGAAGAGGGTGAAGGCATGCGGGCTATAGCCTGGACCTTATCTGGGTTGGCTTTAAAGCCCGCGCCTGTTACTATGACTCCAAGGAATTTACCCTCTTCCATGCCAAATGAACACTTAGCCGGATTTAACTTCATATTGATGCTTCATAGTGTTTCAAAGGTCTCTTCAACATCTCTTAACATCTGGTCTTCTTCAATGCTTTTGATTACCAAATCGTTCATATAGATTTCGAGATTCCAACGTATTTGACTTTTGAAAGCCTGATCCATCAGTCGTTGATATGTGCCCCCCGCGTTCTTTAATCCGAAAGGCATCATTCTGTGACAGAATGTTCCTTGGTCAGTTCGGAACGCTGTCTTGTCCTAGTCGCCAGCTGCCATATGAATCTGGTGATACCCTTTGTAGGCATCGAGGAAGCACTTGAATTTAAATGGGGCCACATCATCTACTTTTAAGTCGATCTCCGAAAGCGGGTAACAATCTTTCGGACATGCATTGTTCAAGTCTTTATAATCTATACACATCCTCCATGTTCCGTTGCTTTTTGGGACAATCACTGGGTTGGCCACCCATGTTTGGTACTTGATTTCTCGTATAAGCCCAGCATGAAGAAGGTCTTGTACTTACTCATTCATAGCCTTCGTTTGTTCTGGACCCATCTTTCGTTTCTTTTGTACAATTGGGGTGATTAACGGATTCACCCTTAACTTGTGTTCCGAAATGCTGTAACATCACGGAAATTTTGGGCCAAAAATGTCAACTTTCCAAAGTTATGGGACTAATTCTGCCAAATCCAAACTCTAAGGTTAAAAGTGAAAAATCTATCTTCTTGTCCTATCGCGCTATGCGATTGGGACAAAGGACAAGCCATCGAGTATCGCGAAGGGGCTTGGTCAAACCTTCTGTAAGGGTCAACAGCGATACGTGATCGCTGGTTGAACCTACGTCATCGCGTATCGCGATGACGTGGTCTGACATCGCTGGCACAAGACTGCCACGCGTCCACACGTGGCACACCTCTCGCCACGTGTCCCGACACGTGGCAAAACGTGGCACATCGTCTGCCACATGTTAATACGTGGTACACCGTCTGCCACGTAGCAACACATGGTAGACCTACGTTGTGACTGTGCGAAGCTACATCGCGCTACGCGATGGGATTGAGAAGCCTATCGCGTATCTCGATAGGATCCAAATTTTTGTCTATAAATAGCAGGTTCGGGGTCTTCATGACTCACACCAAAATCAGTTCTCAATCCTCTCTCTAAACATCTCTCTAAGCCTCGAAATTCGTGCCAACGATCCACCTCGAAAACCGTGCCCCGATTCCTCGATAAATGTGCCATACCTCGATATTCGTACCACTCCCCGACGACGTTCCGAGCAAGAAGGTGGTGTCGTTTTTACAACCCGAGGATCACCTCGAAGTGCGTGCCGAGAAGATTGGGTGTCTCGATTTGCGTGCCGAAGTGAAGTGGCGATCAAGGCGAGTGTTGAAAAGGCTAAGCGGCGTAGAAGTGCTGCTCGAGTATCTAGGGAATTATAAGCCGAGGAAAGGTAAGGTTTACTACCCGACTAAAATAATAATAAAATATTATAAAGGCTTAATGCCCTAAGTCGGAATTATACTTGATGCCTATGAAAAAAGAAATTATACAACAAAGAAAAGAAAAGAAAAGAAGGAAATATAAAAGTGTAGGTATATATATATGTGTGTGTGTGTGATTATATATATATAATTCTTTGTTGTGAATATTATTTAAGTAATAAGGGTATTCTTAAATAATAAAAGAAAAAGAATACGTTTCTTAGAAAAGAAGAAACGTTTTTATAATAAACTAAAGGTTTATAAATATTGCTTCTAAAACTAAAGGTTTTAAAGTAAAAGAAATGAACTAAAGGTTCATCGAGGTAATAAGACTAAAGGTCTTAAGCCGGATTGTATATCCGACTAATAAAAGTTATACTCGTACTATAGGTGCGAGATAGCAAGAAAGATTACGCAAGGACGGTGTTGGAAACCGATCCCGATCAAAGGTGAATACGCCCCACTTTTACAAACTTGTTTTCAAATAAATTAACGTGTTATATGTAAAATTTTACATGAGACTAAGTGTCTCTAAAAACATTATTAATAAGAGTAAGAGCCTAGCCCTCAGGCTGTAGTATACATTTGTCTGGATCCTTACATATGTGGTAAAATGCAGTGGGCACATCGCACCACGCCTGGTCACGACCTCCAGCCACGATGGGCCGAACCAAAGTATGTTCGAGTGAGAATGACCTTGTGTATATATGGTACCTAATTATGTCGGGACACTGCGGTGTCTTGCTGGGGTGACCTAGGTAGAGGCTCGAGTTTATAATGATATTGTTTTAACTTTGTTATTCCTAAGCCAAGATGGGCCGAGGCATGCGTAACCCTCGAGGGGTAACAAAGTAAAAGAAAATGTTTTCGCGTCAGCATATTCACCAGCATTCGTTGCTGACGTATTTTTATAACATTTTGCATGTAACCAAGATTAGAGCTAGAGGACGAAGGCTCAAGAATCCGATGGCTCGGATAATTTTGTATAAATATTAAAATATGGTGGTTTTGTAAAACATATAAACAAGTAAAACTAAACGAGATTTTCGTCTCGACTTTTTTGTAATGTAAATATTTAAACTTTAAATCCACATGTTTATTAAAGTCATCCGCATTAACCCGCAACACTGATTTAATTACAAATGTGGTACCAACTATCGGATCACACGCCTAGGCCCAAGATGGGGGTGTGACAAATGCTCCGCGGGACACCTGTCATGTCCGCGGGTTGCCAAGCAAAAATTTCAATGTTCTTGGTCAATAATTGCTTTAAAAAGGTTCTCACTATCTCCAAGATAGCAGGTCCTATTGTAAGTGTCTGGTCTGGAAACTTTTTATTCAAAACCCATTTCTCAGTTTCGGTCCTCCGAGCCTGTCTTGGGACCTTGCTTGGTCTTGAACTTTCGGTTGTAAAACAATGTCGGTTTACATGAATTATCGCCACACCAGTGCGAGTTGGAACTCCTACTGCACCATAGGCTGTGGACGGATGGGCATTGAAGTCTCCAATTGCCTCTCGTCCCAAATAATGTCATGCTTGGAAGTTGCTGGTAAGACCAAAAATTCAACTTCCTCTATTCTTGAACGTACTCCGTTGCTTAGTGTGACCGAGAAAGTGATAACACCGCGCGGGTGCATTATCTCTCCCCCGAAACCAGAAACAGGAGCATGAATTGGTTGTAGTCTTTCTTTGTCTTCTTCATCCAGTTGTTCGAAACACTGTTCGTACATAATACCGGACGTACTGCCTGTGTCAAAGAACACATATTGTGACCGATAATGACCAAACTCGGCAGTAATTATCAGCGAGTTTTTGTTGCACGGGCCCCCTTTGATCCGAGGAAAAATAACGGGCTCGTTTTTCCATTCTTCGTCCGAATATTCCCTCCGTTTTCCCTTACCCGAATGTCCCCCTTGAATCATGTGGACCTTCAGATCTTTGATTTGCCTTTTGGCTGGGCCCTGGCTATCCTTTGCGGGAGGTTTTCCAGTCCCTTCTCGTACACCTTTAACCAAATGTTCGAGTTTGCCATTTTTAACAGCTGCTTCAATTTCATTTCTGAGAGCCACGCACTCATTCGTGTTGTGTCTAATATCATTACGATATGAGCAATGCTTTTTGGTATCGAGGAATGACTTCCTTGGTATTGGTTTAGGTTTCTGGAAATTTAGGTTCTCAGTGGTGAGAATTTCTGAGGGATTTTTTGATAACTTGGTCCAACTGTTGGTGGAACGAGCTGAAAAATTACGTTTACCCTTGTTTCCGATCAAAGATCTTGCATCAAAAGGTTTAGATGTTTCCGCACTTGGCTGAAGTCTTGACCATATTGGTCCCTTAGCATGCTTGTTCGGTCTCGGAGTTTGAAACTCAATGTTCGTTGATTGTTTTTGACTGCTGGAACTTAGGGTTTTCTCAGTTCTTGCAAACAACTTTGATGCCTTCATGATTTCATCCCATGACTCAGGCATTCCATCTCTTCCCGTTAGAGTACGGATCAAGGCATCACTGTGGACGTTCTTACAAAATGCTCCACGCAGCATATCTTAGCTCACTCCTCCGATGTTAAGGCTCTCGTTAGTAAAACGAGTAATGAAGTCCTCAATAGACTCATTATTTTGCCTTGTAACATCTAGTTTTTCCGAAGGGTCACGAGTATGTTTCTTTTGTTGACTAAAATGCTGAGAGAATTTTGCTACAAAGTATTTCCAACTTGTAATCTTTCCACAAGGCAATTTTTCAAACCACTCCCGCGCTGCCCCGGTGAATGTTAGCGCGAACATGTGACACCAATATGGAAGAGTCCAACCACTAACTCCTCCAACTGCTTCAAACCTTAACAGATGATCACTAGGATCAATCATTCCATTATATGTTCCAACGGATGTTGGAATCTTTGCATTAATTGGGAATGGAGCTGTCGCGATGCTCGGAATGAATTTTGATTTTTCTGCGAAGGACTCTGGGCGATATGGTTTGGAAAAACCGTATTCAGCATTGCTATGATACTCCGCATGGTAGACAACTGGGCGTGGATAACTAGCCCCTCCGTACGAAGGAAGACGGCTATCCCCGCTATAAAAACTACCATCCGGACGATAAGATGAATCGTACACATCCAGTTCGTCCTCATAGGATGGTACCCGCATATCTATGTGGGGACGAGGACGCAACCTTCGGGTTTCGCTCATGTTCCGCTCCGGTGGCAAACTGTACTGGATGTGGCTTCCCCTTATGGGAGGAGAAATAGATCTCCTGGGAGGCTCATCATACGTCAGGGTACGACCATGGAAACGCTCATTCCGGACCCGACGTTCATACTCTGCTTTCAAACTTTCTTGTTGACCACGAAGCCACTCGTCCGGAGACAAAGTTTCTTCGGTCCTGAGGCTATGACGGTGAGCTCTTCTTGGATTAGAGTCACCGGAATCTTCTTCCAAACCTAAATTCGACTGATTTCGGTGGACTTCTCTTGGAACACGCTCTAGATTCCTTATATTAGAACCCCCCGGGGCTGTGACATGCCCCAAGTCGGTAATTGGAGTAACCACATTATCAGTGTTCACCGGAGTGACACTTTCTTGTTAAGCAAACAACCCCCGAGCCGTTGAACCGCCCAAGGTAAAACCTCCAGCGTTCATGGCATCGGTTCGTGTAACAGGAGGCATAATTCGAGCAAACACAGATGTCGCTCCTTCACGTGTTTCAAGGTTGAGATCACGTGGATGTTGTGTTTGATTCTCCGTCGGCCCTTTAGGTAACTGACTCATATCGTAAAGAGAACGGAAAAAATTTCTGTTGTTCTAACAAAAGCACGGATGGCGCCAATGAAGAAACACAGATCTACTCCCCACTAATGGGTCCTAGATCCGATGAGTCTACAGGGTAGGATACGGTTAACTGTCAATACGATATGAACACAACTCCTAAAGTCCAATGACGTGAATCCTGCAAAACAGAACACCGTGAGCTCGTTACGGGAAGGATGAGGTGGGGGGGGGGGTCTTCCCGTAACCACCCTCCGACGTGAGAATAAGTACCATTCTTACAAAGAGATAAAGTACTTAGGTAAATTAAGAGAGTACCGTGGGAGTGGATGTGAATGAATATGAATACCTCATGCAGGTTGACAAGGTATTTATAGCCGAAGGATATGGGAAAATGATTGGGCCAGCTGTCCCTTTGAAAGATGCTTTTCTAACCTCCTGGGCACGTGTCTTCATATTACTGGTCTAGCTCATACGTTGCATGTGCATGTATAACAACCCGGACACGTGTCTCCTTATGATAGGGCGATGAACAACCCTGGCCATGTGCATGGTTATAACAACCTGGACAGGTGTTCTTTCATAATTGGCTGATACATCACGTATTACTTAAGAGAGCATCTTGGTAAATCTTCTAGAGTGTTATCACACACTAACATCTGTCCCGGGGCATTACATCATAGCTGTTCACGCGGACGAGCTTTCTGTTCTGCGGACAACTTTTGAGGGTGCCAGGATGCTTCTGCATGCCTTGTGAGGATGTTTCTTCCGCCCATGGCAATGCGGATGACTTGGATGCCCCGCGGGTGCCTTATGAGGGACTTCTGGTTAACCCGCGGGTGTCACTTAAGTGTATTTGGGTCTTTTTGGTACCCTACCTCTATAATCCTCAAGCTTGGATACTACATTTGTACATTTAAAGTTAATAAAGTTATTATTTGAAAACTATATATATATATATATATATATATATATATATATATATATATATATATATATATATATATATATATATATATATATATATATATATATAGTACAAACAACAAGTCTAGAATCTCAAATTATATTCATATAGATAACATATAAACGGATTAATCATTTACACGAGTTCAATACTACCATGAGTTCGATAAGCTATAAAAACATATTCAAACGGATTCACAACAATAATAAAATAAAAAAAAATTAGAAGTACATAGAATGATTCGATACAAGTCATACGAAAGTAATTGCTCAGAAAAGTTGTTATTGTGCATGATCTTATTTCTTTTGTTGAAAATGATTATGTGATAAATGCTTATGAAAAGAAAAACCCCGAAATTAATGGTTTAAAAAAAAATTCAAACTGAATTTAAGAGTTCACATTGTTAAAATAAATGTTGACTTATTTTATAAAAAGTAAGGTATACATTGAGCATAATTACATCTTAGGTGTTAAATTGTTGTAAATGATCATTAATGTTTGAATAATATCTTAAATTATATTGAAAATGTTGTAACTTACGGCTTAAACCATTTTCACTCATGACCAATGGATAACATGGATTAAGGAAAAGAGAGTTTAAAAGATTAGAAGGAAATTTTATGTTAGGATTGAATATGGTTAGGAGTTAGGACAATTGAGTATCAATATTTTTGTTTATTAGTATAGTAAGATAAATGAATGGAAAATCAGGCGGGTCAAGTAACAACAAATGAGGGTTAGAATTTGTGTGAGTCAGAATGAACCATTTAAAAAGAAGATTATTTTGGTTCTGGTTAGAATTGTTGCTGATCAGGATGAGTACAAGTTAGAACGATAAAAACTAAAATTCCTACTGCTAAAAGTTAATCAAAACTCAACAAATTGATAAATGGTAAACAAAAGGATATCAATGGGGGTAGAAGTGTACAAAATGCAACAAGGTCTAGGAAAAAATCTATTGAACAGATAAAACGATTTTCACGAACGTCCATCCTGGTCCGCTCAACAATTAAGTCGTGTCCATTGTGAGCCGTCCATCCTGGTCCGCTCAATAACTAAAATTTTGTTGTAACTCAAAATAACCCATGTTGCTACAACAAAGATAAGACCATTGATAGTGAATAGACTGGTTAGGCTAAAAGGCATCAAGGGTTCAGATTAGCCTAACCCAGGTCATGGTGTCCCTCTACGTTTGCAAAACGTAGAAGGCGGTTCACTAGTTAGTTGTTTGTTGTTATAGCTCACCAATGATCAAGAACCGTGATGTTTGGAATCGGTTTTGGAATGATGTTCTTGGTGAAGCTATGAAGATATTGAAGAAAGAAATAAGCTAAGTGTGTGTTTCTTAAGAGAGAAGAGAAGATTAGGGAGATGGTGTTATCTGCCTAAATCTGGTGTGTTTGTGATTATGGCTAAGCATCTCTTATATAGGTGAAGAGATGTAACCCCTTTTAGTTCAGATGTAACTAACTAATTAACCTCTTGTTTGCATAGAGAGTTGACCATTGTTGGGCGGGAAGCCTTGGACCGCTGGTCCATAGATAAAGTAATAGTACTTTGTCTGAACTTGTCCTTTGCTCAGAGGGGACAAGGATGTGAATAGTGATGTGACGTTGTACAGTAGCACGTGGGTGCTTATTGACATAAGTCTGGGCGGGAAAATGAAGCGTTTAACCTTTTAACCTTTTTAGCGTTAGTATGTTACAGCCATTTTATTATTTCCTTGAGCTACCCCGTCATCAGCCCCCCAAGTCAGAGGTATTTGAGGAGTATACTCAAGGGCCTCTGACTTTTTCACACATTTTTGTTTTTCGCTTAAAGGCTTCACGGCTTCGAACCTTTGTTCAGTTTATGTTATTTTTTGAATTGTTGATGTGACAGTTGATTTGATAGTAACTGTCAGATTGTTGTTCCCAATAACTGCTTTTCATTTAATAGTTATTAACTAAATAACTATTCACTTTCTTCCAGATTTGTTTAACTCTTTCCACCATTAACACTTTCAAGTTATCTTCGATTCATTACCAGGTTAGTCTCAATCCTTCATCTTTCTTTCGAAATTATGGTTGCCAAAAAGGATCTTTCGATCAGTTTTTCCCGATTGACCCAAGAGGAGGTCGAATCATTTTGTATTGAATGGGGGATTGGGTTAAAATACAAGCCGGTTGCCCCGTCGGTCGATTCTTCCATCGATCGTTGTCCGGCGGGTTTCATCGCTTTGTATTGTCGTCTTTTTGAATTCTCTATCCCCGACACCCTTTTTCGGTTTTTGTTCTTAATGTATTGGAGTATTATCTTATGTCCTTCGGCCAAATCCATCCTTTAGGGCTTGCTAAGGTGTTGCATTTTGAGGTTTTGTGTAGAGCCCTAGGTTATGACCCTTCGTTGTTAAGTTTTCGCCGTTTCTTCTGATTAGCGAAGAACGGTGACTGGTATACTTTTGAACACACCAAGTTTGAAAAATGTTTGGTTTCTTCGGCGGTTACAACGCTCGGTTCTTGGAAAAACCTTTTTTTCTTTGTTTCTGATTCTATCCTTTCGTTTAAACCAGTTTGGAGACAACCCGAGGCTGTTTTAAACGAGCCCGAACCGGCCGGATTAGAGTTGAACGATTTGTTTCTAAAACGTATTAGGGAATGTCCATCACGCCTTCGTCCTTTTCCCGAACACCTTCTTGTGTTATTAGGAATTAGCAAACTTTGGGATAAGCCTAATCGGGATCCCGTGCTTATGAGGGATGACAAGGGTATGCATTTGTTTATCTCGTTTTTGTCTTATCTAGTTGATATGTTTGCTAATTGTTTTCCTTTGTATTATGTAGTTATGTCTGCTTTGGACTTTTTGAAGAGTGATGACACTTCGGACGTTGGGTTTGCTGACGTTGCGGCTGCTGTTGGTGAAGATCAGTTGTTCGGGGTAAGGAAGGTCGTTTTGAGGGTGATGAGTATGCTGGGGTTGAAAATGTTAAATGGTTCACCAAAACTGTTGTTCCAAAGTCTTCCACACGACGTTCCACACGACGTTTGACCAAAATGCCCTTGCGGGGAATAATTGCTAATTGATTGTCATGATTTGACCAAATTGCCCTCGTGGGGAATAATTGCTAGTTAATTGTTATGTGTTGACCAAATTGCCCTTACGGGGAGTAATTGCTAGTGATGTACATTATGAATACATGACACGTAAATAATTGCTCACACATGTAACGTATCACAAATACACTTGTTAAAGTCACACACTATTCACAAACGAAACACGAAACATGTTGTGTGCATAGGTATTATGTGCCGGGTCTAGAGACTCGATAATATTCCGACACTTAGAAAAATCTCTTTGTTGTTTTAGAACGCTAGAGAGAGTTTTTCTGTGACGCGCATCTTGGTGAATTATTTTGGGAATACTTCGCAAACAGTGAGTTCACTTACCCCTTTTAAACTATTTTCAAATGCTTTTCACTTGGGGGAGATAACATACTCCGAAAACGCATTTAAGATTTTGTTAATATAGATTATATATCACTTGTAAAGACTAAGTGGCAAACGCGATAACTAAAGTCCTTCATTCACATCGAACCGTTTAATATTGGATAATAGCGAGTCATTGTTGAGTAGTACTACTGGGTTTGACAAACCCCACCCAACGCTAAACTCGACCGGAGGTCGAGTGGGTGTAATCTTGGCTAAACACATACCATGGTCGGGATAGACCTGGTGGCAAGGCAAATGATAAACAGTCAGCTTCGGTGTCGAACACTTAGTAATACTTGTTTTATAGGCTAGCTACCTATAGATATATAATTGACATAACACTATCTTGTAACGCAAAACGCTGAAACGCAAAACGCTTAACGCAAAACGCTGAACGCAAACGCTAAACGCTTTATTTTATATAAACTTGTGAACTCACCAACCCCGTGTTGACACTTTTAGTATGTTATTCTCAGGTAGCCGAGGCGGGCGCGCGGTTTAGGATCATGCAATGCTTGAAACACTTTTAATTATGCAAACTTATTTTAAACTGTTATAATTGGGTTTTAAGTCGTCCTGCGTGACGCAACATTGGTTTCTATGGTTTTACGCTTCTGCATTTAATTACTCGTAAACTTTTTCATGGTTTTAAAACTTTGTTTTATGGTTTGATTATAACTAATGATTCCGATCCTGTTAGTTCACACCATCTGACGGTAAAACTCCGTTAGTGGATTTTGAGGGTGTGACAACTATCTCCAAGATGGAAGGTGACTCTTTGTTATCCTGGTTAATATTGAACCATACCAACGTTTCTGCCCTTTTGGCAGAAGGTATCACCCGTTTTAGGAAAGGGATGGAGGAGTATGAAGAGTTTATGAACACGAGGGAGGAGATGAAATCTTCTATGGCGGCCATGATGAAAGATGTTGAAGGTTTTTCTGAGAAGGAGAAAGTGTATGTGAAACGGATGGAAGAGTTATCTCGTGGTCACGAGATTGAGATGGCAGGGTTGAAGAAAGCCATGGAGGCTGATAGGGCCAAATTGAGTGCTGACCGTGAAGCTTTTGAGATGCAAAAGAGAGCTTTCGAGATGGAGAAGGAAGGCTTGAAAGCTTCGGTTACTCAGACTTCTGAAGATAACAAATGGTTGATCGAGCATGGGTTTAAGCAAGTTGTATCCTATTTGCTTCATTCGAAAGAGTTTAACTTGGTGCTAGGTGATGTTTACACCAAGCTGCTAGGCCATGGAAAGCACTTGGGTTTTGTTGCGGGCTTTCATCATCACGAAACCGGTCAGCCTATGGAGAAGTCTCCTGTATTTGACCCTGAAGCCTACAAGCTTTTCACTGGTTCAGTTCATACAATGGAGAGGCTTACTTACCCTTATGGGGGTGCAGTTTCATCATGCTATGGTAAACCTTTTTCAGTTTTGCAGGGTTTGAAATCGGCTGGCCTTGATGAGAAGGTTGCTAAGGAGGTGCTTGAGTCTTGGTCGAAAAAACGTTCCCGCTCCGGTGACGGTGAGGAGACTTTATCTGGGGAAAGCGATGGATCTCATGTTGCAAGCCTCGAAGGCTCGGCTGTTGCTGATGTTGCCCCACAAGTCGAAAAATCCAAGAAAGGAAAACGTGCTAAGGCTAGTACTTCGAAGCCTATTTCTGATGTTTAAACACTTAATTCGTAGCTTTCTTAGCATCTTTAAAACAATGTTATGTAATGTTTGCACAATGTAGGTTTGGTATGGGACTCTTAAAGTTCCTGCCTTGTGGTTGTGTTTGGCCTTTGTGGCCCTTGAACATTTTCTTGGGAATCCTTGTGGTTTCCTTGTTTTAGCCTTAATTGGCTTATTATGTATGGATGCTATGGCCTTAGAATGGCCTTGTTTATGAACTTGTGATGTTCTGTGTATTTGTGTGTTGATTGCTTGTCTTGTTAGTTTAATGTGATTTTAGCTAACTTTCCTTAAGAAGTTTTAGTGTTGCAGTCACTTTTAGCTCCAAGGCTTCATTAGGTAAAAAGCACTTGTTGGCTATCCTTTATAACACTACTTAATGTATATTTTTGTTTTCGTAAACTTGTTTGAAGTTTAAGGAACGAATTGGTGTAGGCTGCTCAGACCTGTCTATGAGATTAGTTTTAGTTAAACAAAATTTTCTAAGTCTCATGGAGTTGGATTGATATAGGTACTCACCCCTTATATAGGTCCATTTAACCCTTGAACCTATTGAGCGATTTGGCCTGGGAGCTCATCCCCTTACATGGCCCTTGCCATGGAGTTTCTTGCTAGGTTTTCAACCTGATTATAGGATAGTAAAGATAAGTTATGACAAAAGATTTATCATTCATTCAAGAGGTTTGTTTTTTACAAAAAGGGAATTATACATCTTTGAAATACATTCTAAGACTTTGATTAGGCATGGAACCTTTTAAGGGTTTTGCCGTTCCAGTGTCTTGGAAGCTTTTTGCCTTCTTTGTCGGCCAGCTTTTAGGATCCACCCTTGTGAGCTTCGAGGATTGTTTATGGTCCTTCCCACTTTGGGCCGAGCTTTTCTTGATTTTCTTTCTTGCTGGCCTTGTTTTTTCGGAGTACAAGGTCTCCAGGCTTGAAGCGTTCATGCTTTACTCTTGCATTGTAATAAGCTTCCATTTTTTGCTTGTACTTAGCCTCTTGTATCGCGGCTTGATCACGAATTTCTTCGAGGAGTTGCAAATTCAACATGGTCTCATTGTTGTTTGATTCGAGGTCCATGTTGAGTGTTCTTTGAGTCACAACTCCGACTTCGGCCGGGATTACAGCTTCCGATCCGAACACTAGGCTGTAGGGCGTTCGTTTGTGGCTTGTTTTTTCGGTTGTTCTTATTGCCCAAAGAACGTTTGGGAGTTCTTCAAGTTAATTGTTATCATGGCTCCCCAGCCTTGATTTGATTCCTTCAACGATTGTTCTGTTTGTTCTTTCAACTTGGCCGTTGGATTGTGGGTATGCGACTGAGCTGAATACTTGAGTGATTCTGAATTCTTTGCACCATGTGCTAAAAGGCTTCTCAGCAAATTGTTTCCCATTATCCATGACCAACACTCCTGGCAGCCCATAACGGCAAAAGATGGTTTCCCACACAAAGTCAATGATTTGTTTGCCCGTTATTTTTGCAAGTGGTTTGACTTCAGGCCACTTGGTAAAGTAGTCCACGGCTACCAATAAAAATTTTACCCCACCCTTGGCTGGTGGGAATGGACCAACAATATCCATTCCCCATTTGTGAAAGGGCCAAGCCGAGGAGATGGGGACTAGATCGTGTTTAGGGCTTTTGGGAACCGGTGCGTGAATTTGACAAGCTTCACATTTCTTGAGTTGTTCCGTTGCATCTCGGTGCATGGTAGGCCAGAAGTATCCGAGGTTCATTAATTTTGCAACCACCGTTCTTGGCCCAAAATGAGCTCCACATACCCCCTCGTAAACCTCTTTGATCAGATATTGACTTTGTTCAGGGCCTACACATCTCAGTAGTGGGGCAAGGTAGGCCTTTTTATAAAGCTTTTTCTCCTTGCAACACATACTGTCTTGATTTGATTCGAACCCTTTCAGCCTCAGTCTGGTCCAAAGGTAACTCACCATTTTTGAGGAACCTTTCTATGGGAGTCATCAAATTGGGATCTTCTTCAGTGATTACATATTGAACCTCCAGCTCTTGAATCGAAGGAGTTTTCAGCACCTCCACCAGTACTTTCTTGGTGAGGTGTACAAAAGTGAGGGATGCTAGTTTGCTCAGGGTATCGGCTCTCTTGTTTTGTGATCTTGGGACTTGTTTGATGGTGCATTCTTGAAACGTGGTTATCAACCCTTTTGTCTTTTCACGATACTTCTTCATGTTGGGCTCTTTGGCTATATAGTTGTCATTGACTTGACTTGAAACAAGCAACGAGTCTGTGAAGACTTGTAGCTTTTGGATCTTCATTTCTTTAGCAATCTTCAGGCCAGCAATCAATGCTTCGTACTCAGCTTCGTTGTTGGTGGTCTGAAATTCAAATCGAAGTGCATATGTAAATTCTAACCCTTAAGGGTTGATTAAAACGAGCCCAGCTCCTGACCCTTCAATGCTGGAAACCCCATCGGTAAAAAGCTTCCAGGCTTCGGGGTCGGAAGGTTCAGTGGCGGTTGTGTGTATTTCAGGAATGACTTGTTTTGGAATTTCCAAAATGAAGTCTGCCAAGACTTGGGCTTTGATAGCTTTTCTTGGGACATAGGTGATGTTATGTTCACTTAGTTCCACAGCCCATTTGGCCAATCGGCCTGAATTTTCAGGTTTTTCAAGCACACTTTTGATGGGTTGGTCAGTGACCACTTGTATAGGGTGTGCTTGAAAGTACCTTCGAAGCCTTCTGATCGTCTGAATTAAGGCTAGAGCAAGTTTTTCCAAAGGAGGATATTTGATCTCTGAAAGTTTTAGCGTTTTACTAAAGAAATAAACGGGTACCTGAACTTTGTCTCGTTCCATGGTTAGAACCGCGCTTAATGCTTCTTCAGCGACTGAGAGATAGACAGAGATCAGTTCTCCTGTTTCAGGTGCTGCAATAGCTGGAAGTGAAGCCAAATGTTGCTTCATTTGGTTGAATGCTTCCTCTGCTTCCTCTGTCCACCTGAAGTCTTTCTTGTTGGTGCAACCATTTAGTGTTTTGAAAAAAGGGAGGGACTTCTCAGCAAGCTTGGAGGTAAAACGCTTCAAGGCTGCAAGCCTTCGATTCAGACTTTCCACTTCTTTTTTGCTTTGTGGAGATTTGGTTTCGAGAACCGCCCTGACTTTGTTGGGATTAGCTTTTATGCTTTGTTTTCCCACAATGTGTCCCAAAAACTTGCCTTCTTTGAACCCGAACGAGCACTTTCCCGGGTTGAGCTTCATGTTGATCTTTCTCAAGCTTTGGAAGGTTTCTTGTATGTCTTCAAGCATTTGATGCTCGGTTTTTCTCTTGATTACTAGATCATCGACATAAGCTTCCAAGTTTCTGCTAATTTGGCTAGCAAATGCTTTGTCGACCAGACGTTGGTAGGTCGCACCGGCGTTTCGTAGGCCAAAGGGCATCTTTTGGTAACAGAAGATACCCTTGTCCGTGTGGAAAGCGGTTTTTTCTTCATCTTCCTCTTTCATGAGAATCTGATGGTAACCCTTGTAAGCGTCAAGAAAACACTTAAAAGGATGACCGGTTAAAGAGTCGACCTTAAGGTCCATCTCGGTTAAGGGATAGCAATCCTTTGGACATGCTTTGTTTAAGTCTTTGAAGTCGATGCACATCCTCCAATACTTGTCGGGTTTTCAAACCATGACTGGATTAGCCACCCAAAATTGATACTTGACCTCACGTAGGATCCCAGCTTGTACAAGCTTTTCAACTTCTTGGCATGCTGCCAAGCTTCTTTCAGGAGCCAGGCTCCGTTTCTTTTGGACAACAGGCTTGACATCAGGTGGTATTTTTAGCTCATGCTCTGCAATGCTTCGAGGGATGCCGGTCATGTCTTTCGGGCACCAAGCAAAGACATCGTTGTAACATACCAACAGTTTCTCAAGGCGTGAGAGAGTTTCTTTAGAAAGGCTTGTGTTTACCCGTACCTTTTGTTCAGAGTATTTTGGGTTTATGATCAAGCCTTGTTCTTCGTTTTCATTTTTTGAACTCTCCCCTTCAACCGTGTAAACCTCTTGGTGTGACACCCGGTAAATTCCCAACCCCTTAAACTAAGTAATCAACCTAATAATTAGGTGATTGTGAATATTAAGCGCGTCATATTAGTCAGCGCGTGCATTTGTTATGTGCGCCCTGCGCGAGCGCGCCATGTTAGTCAGCGCGTGCATCTGTTATGTGCGCCCTGCGCGAGCGCACCATGTTAAGAACCAGCGTGAGCATATGTTATATGCGCCATGCGTGAATGTTTTGGCTTTATGTTTGGGTTGACCATCCCGCATGATGCTAAGGCGGGTGCATCCTAAATCGTTTATGCGCGTGCGGAAGGGAACTAACCTCCCCGCATGGCGGGAACATTGAGAGCTAGTTTGTCTGAAGCTCCAAGATGGAATTGACTTCAACATGACTGATCACTATGTTGAAATACCAAGACCCCCTGGAGAATCTACAAATGAAACTCAATGTCCCTAACTGCGAGAAGGTTACGCACCTACCCGCAGCAAAGAAATGTCCTTCACGCAGAAAGCTATGCGCACAAAGTGATGCGCACAGAACACTTAGTCTATTCTCCAGACATAAGGAGATTACTCCCGCCCAAAAGGAAACAGTAGCGTGTTTCAGAGATTTTCCACTTTTTACTGTACACTGACAAAAGTACCTGAAAAAGCACACTGTAACATGAAAAGTCAACTGTCAGCCACCCTATTCTCACCAACCCCAGACCTGCATGTTCTGTCCAAATCAAATCAAAATCTTTTATCCACCACTCCACTCTTAAGTAAATAATAATAACTTCCATACTTTATCATCATTACATTTAGATATGAAAAGATTTCAATCCCCTAAAGCAAGGGATTGTGTTCCCTTGAGTTTGCCTATAAATTTGTAACCTAAATTATCACCCAAAACACACTTCAAAGAACTACAAACTTGCACTAATCCTCTCCCAAGCATCCGTTGTTTTCATTTCCGATCCTGTTACTAGGTAAGCCGAGAATATAACCCTGAGATCTACTTTCCAACCCTTATGTTCTCCCGTTTATTGATCTTAATACATATACTTCTTGTTATTTAATCGTATTCTAGACCTTCGATTCCGAGGCCAACACCAAGAAAACCCGAATCTCGATTAATCCCTTAACAAGAACCACAGGTGAGTCTCACAGCCCCTATTTTCACTATTTTCACTATTTTAAACTGTTTTCGGGGCGAGGGACACGTACCTAAATAATGTTTTATCATGGTATACTTACAAGCTATGCAAGCGATTATGTGTTTAAATTATATTTCATGATGAGCAATGCGAACGGTTATCTAAGGTTTTCGATGTATGTGCGCTAGAACTCGAGTAAGTGATCACTTTACCATTGGAACTCTAAGGGTAGGGACTGCTGGTTTGATCCACCCACTCGTAGGGGTCGCACCTCTTTGCATGGACGAGTGCCTAGTATGGTCATGGGGCAGTACTATGGGTTTGAGCCCGCTCGTAGGGGTCGCGCCTCTTTGCATGGACGAGCGCCTTGTTTTCCGGCACAACGTCCGCGCGTAACCCGCGGGACGGAATTATTATTTTAGCTCGTAGTGGCAGCGCCACTTTGCATGGACGAGCACATTTTCCTGAAACGTTCGCGCGTAACCCGCGGGACGGTATTACTTATTTTAGCTCGTAGTGGCAGCGCCACTTTGCATAGACGAGCACAGTTCCCAGAAATGTTCGCGCGTAAACCGCGGAACGATTTTATCAGAATATGTTGATAGAACTATCTTTTACCAAGCATGTGTTTTAATGATGCTACCAGAATTATGTTTCAGAATGATTATGATGCAATACGATTTATCAAGTTGCAAAAACTTGTGAACTCACTCAGTTTATACTGATTCAAATATTTTTACGTGTCTTTCAGGAGATAACTAGGTAGCGCATGGAGTCACACTTAGAGCACCTCACGCTGAACATCTAAAACTAGCTTTTTGGAAGATTTTAGTTCTATCCCTTCGATGCCCGTGGTTGTTCCCGCCGCGCAAGGGGATATGGCTTGGAAATCTTCAACAGTTTTATACTTGGATGTTTTTATGTAATTTTTAAACAATGTAATGTATTTGTATTAAACTTTTCATGCGCAATGAAAATCTTTGAATGTTTGCAATGGCCCGTGCTTAATTATCAATCCCCACTCGCGCGCGCCCGGCTGTTTCCGCCGCTCAGGGCCGGGTGTGACAGATTGGTATCAGAGCACTGGTTATAGCGAACTAGGAAAAGAAGTTTTAACCTAGACTATAACCGTTGGGGAATCGCATGAAATATTTTTCAAAGAAAATATTTTCAAAAGAAACTATACACACACTTAGGAACACGGGTCACACTGTCTAGTAAATAATGATAACATTATGTGCTCAGAGTACATGCGCTAAGTTTAATATAATTCCACTCTTTTAAAGCGAGAATGCCTCCAACTAAAGCCAAAGGAATTACCATGACACCCGAGGAACTCGCGGAAATAATCGCGCAGGCGATTGCGACTCATGAGGCCAGCAAGGCCGAATCAAGTCAGGGTCGTCAGAATGAGACCCCAGATCCCGAATCAGGAGCCTTGGACAAAGGATGCTCCTATAAGACATTCATGGCCTGTAAGCCTTGGCCATTCAAGGGAACCGAAGGGGCCATTGGGCTCTACAACTGGATTGACAAGATGGAGACAGTTCTCTCCATTAGCAGATGTAGTGAGAACCAGAAGGTTCTTTACGCGACCTGCATGTTCCAGGAAGCAGCTTCGTCTTGGTGGAAGCTTCAAACGAAAACATTGGGGCGAGAAGTTGCTCTCCACAAGACCTGGGAGGAACTGAAGGAGATGTTGATGAGAAAGTTCTGCTCTCGCGCAGAAATCCAGAGTCTACAACAGGAATTCTGGAACCACACCATGGTAGGAACGGATATCGACGCCTACAACAACCGGTTCAACGAACTTTGCCAGTTGGTGCCAGATATGGCAAACACGGAGGAAAAGAAGATCGAGAGGTATATTTTTGGGTTACCTCCTGTTGTTAGGGTTCCGCTCAACGCCGCAGCGCCTCCAACCTTTGATGAGGCGGTAGCGCGGGCCATCACCCTTACAAGGGATACGGTCCGTGCGGGTATGTTAACTACGCGCGGAACCGAGCAGCGAACCTCTGATCCCAAGAGGAAATGGAACTCTCACCACCGAGGGTCCGACTCCAAGCAGCCACCGTTCAAGAAGCAGGAAAGCGCAAGGGTTTACGCGATTCAGGACGCGGAGCCACCACGAAAAGGATACAGCGGGCCTCGCCCATGGTGCAACAAATGCAAGTACCACCACGAGGGTGAATGCGCAAGAATCGAATGTGCCAAATGTGGCAGACCAGGGCACAAGACGATGAATTGCCGTGTCAGAGAAGCTGGAGCCAGTGACAACTGCTACGCATGCGGAAAGCCAGGGCATTTTAGTCGGGATTGCCCGCAAAAGGGGAACCAAGCTCGCGGGAGAGCTTTTGTGATCGGCGCAGGCGAAGCTAAAGAAGAGCCGAATGTGGTAACCGGTACGTTTTTGCTTAACGGACATTTTGCATCTGTCTTATTTGATACTGGCGCTGACCTAAGTTTTATATCTGCTGAGTTTAAAAACTCCCTAGGCTTAGCAACCAGTAGGCTAGACACGCCTTATACTATAGAACTAGCCAATGGTAGGCAGTTATGCGCGAACGAAAGAACTGAAGAATGTGTAATAGTCATGGGAGGTCACGGGTTCAATATTAACTTGTTGCCAATAGACTTGGGAAGTTTTGACATTGTGGTAGGTATGGATTGGTTAGTCGAGAACCACGCGGAAGTTATTTGCCATGAGAAGCAGGTTCGGATCCCACTGTTGAACGGAGAAACCTTGGTAATTCAAGGGGAAAGAAGGGGAGTTGCGACGAAACTGATTTCGTGCCTAAAGGCGCGTAAGTGCCTAAGGAAAGGGTGCTACGCCTTCCTGTCGCATGTAGTAGAGAAGAAAGGTGATGAGCGAAGAATTGAAGACTTACCAGTAGTGCGCGAATTTCCAGAAGTTTTTCCTGAAGATTTGCCCGGATTGCCGCAGCCGCGACAAGTAGAATTTCGTATTGATTTAGTCCCAGGAGCTGCGCCAGTAGCTCGAGCGCCTTATCGATTAGCTCCATCTGAGATGCAAGAGCTATCCAATCAGTTACAGGAACTATTGGATAAGGGTTTCATACGCCCAAGCTTTTCACCTTGGGGAGCTCCAGTACTGTTTGTTAAGAAGAAGGATGGTTCCTTCCGGATGTGTATTGACTACAGGGAGCTGAACAAGCTGACAGTCAAGAATCGGTACCCTTTACCGAGGATTGACGACTTATTTGACCAGTTGCAGGGATCCAGTTATTATTCGAAGATAGATCTACGGTCCGGATACCACCAACTTAGGGTCCATGAGGAAGATGTGCCGAAAACAGCCTTCCGAACTAGATACGGCCATTATGAGTTCTTAGTGATGCCTTTCGGGCTAACTAATGCGCCGGCTGTATTCATGGATCTGATGAACCGCGTGTGCAAACCATACTTGGACAAGTTTGTGATTGTGTTTATAGATGATATTCTGATTTACTCTCGGACCAAGGCCGAGCATGAGCAACACCTGAGATTGATTTTGGAATTGTTGAGGAAAGAAAAGTTGTATGCGAAGTTTTCCAAATGTGAGTTTTGGCTTAGAGAAGTTCATTTTCTCGGTCACGTTGTAAACGAGAAAGGAATACACGTTGATCCTTCTAAAGTCAAGGCCATCGAAAACTGGGAAGCGCCAAAAACCCCAACTGAGGTGAGGCAATTCCTAGGGCTAGCTGGCTACTATCGACACTTCATTGAGAACTTCTCCAAAATAGCTCTACCTCTGATCGCGCTAACTCAGAAAGACAAGAAGTTTGTTTGGGGCGAAAATCAGGAAACAGCATTTCAAATGTTGAAACAGAAGTTATGTAGTGCGCCAATTTTGTCTCTGCCCGAGGGGACGGATGACATCGTCGTTTACTGCGACGCTTCACATCAAGGACTCGGATGTGTCCTTATGCAGCGAGACAAAGTCATAGCGTATGCCTCGCGCCAACTCAAGACCAATGAAAAGAACTACACAACGCATGATTTAGAACTTGGAGCGGTTGTCTTCGCGCTAAAGATTTGGCGCCATTACCTCTATGGTACAAAGTGTGTAATCTTTACGGATCACAAGAGCCTTCAACATATATTTGATCAAAAGGATTTAAACATGAGGCAACGAAGATGGGTTGAATTGTTGAACGATTATGATTGTGAAATCAAGTACCACCCTGGAAAGGCGAATGTGGTAGCAGACGCGCTAAGTAGGAAGGAGCGAATAAAAACGCTACGAGTCAAGGCTCTAAGGTTGACCATTCACGCAGATCTCTCTACCCGCATCCGAGACGCTCAGCAAGAAGCCTTGAAACCAGAGTTTGTTAAAAACGAATGCCTTGGGGGTATGGTTAAGAATTTGGAACTGAAAGAGAACGGCAATCTATATTTCGCTAACCGCATATGGGTCCCTCTCATGGGAGGATTGCGTGAGCAAGTATTAAACGAAGCTCACAAGACGCGGTATTCCGTACATCCTGGCGCAGACAAGATGTACCAAGATGTTAAAACGCTGTATTGGTGGCCCAATCTTAAAGGCACCATCGCGACGTATGTCAGTAAGTGCCTGACGTGTTCAAAGGTAAAGGCTGAATATCAGAAGCCGTCGGGGTTACTTCAGCAGCCAGAAATTCCCATGTGGAAGTGGGAACAAATCTCTATGGACTTCATCACCAAACTGCCAAGGACACCTGGGGGTTATGACACAATATGGGTTATTGTGGATCGGCTAACTAAGTCAGCGCACTTCCTGCCGATCAAGGAAACCGATAAGATGGAAAAGTTAGCCAGATTGTATATTCGAGAAGTAGTTTCAAAACATGGAGTCCCAGTGTCCATCATTTCTGATAGAGATAGTCGGTTCACATCAAGGTTTTGGAGATCGTTACAAGGAGCTCTAGGTACTCGCCTTGATATGAGTACAGCTTATCATCCTCAAACGGATGGGCAAAGCGAGCGAACAATCCAGACATTGGAAGATATGATGCGCGCGTGCGCAATCGATTTCGGAGGTAGCTGGGATACTCACCTCCCATTGGTTGAATTTTCTTACAACAATAGCTATCACACAAGCATTAAGGCTGCGCCGTTCGAAGCTTTGTATGG
The DNA here is from genome assembly GCF_021521415.1 of Bidens hawaiensis. NCBI lineage: Eukaryota > Viridiplantae > Streptophyta > Magnoliopsida > Asterales > Asteraceae > Bidens > Bidens hawaiensis. Next base: position 26,214 of record NW_027501114.1, on the reverse strand, counting down.
GCGCAAGTGTAGATCCCCACTGTGCTGGGCTGAAGTGGGTGACAAGCAAATGACTGGTCCAGAATTGATCCAAGAAACAACAGACAAGATTTTTCAGATAAGGGATCGCCTTAAGACAGCGCGCGATAGACAGAAGAGCTACGCAGATGTGCGAAGGAAACCATTGGAATTTCAAGTAGGGGATAAAGTACTTTTGAAAGTCTCTCCATGGAAAGGAGTCCCCCGTTTCGGCAAGCGAGGAAAGTTGAATCCACGCTACATTGGACCATTTGAGATCCTGGAAAGGATCGGTCCGGTTGCTTATAAGCTCCGTTTACCCGCCGAACTCAGTGGAGTTCATGATACGTTTCATGTGTCCAACCTCAAAAAGTGCCTATCTGACGAAACGTTGATTTTGCCGTTGGAAGAGATTCACATCGACAAACAGCTGCACTTCGTAGAAGAATCTATAGCAGTAACCGATTGGAAAGAACAAAAGTTGCGCAGAAGCAGAATCAAGTTAGTAAAGGTTCAATGGAATTCGAGGCGTGGGCCTGAATTCACTTGGGAAAGAGAAGACCAGATGCGCATGAAATACCCACACCTCTTTCAGAACATGGCTTCTGCCAGCAACGTCTCCTAAATTTCGGGACGAAATTCGTTTAACGAGGGGAGAATGTGACACCCGGTAAATTCCCAACCCCTTAAACTAAGTAATCAACCTAATAATTAGGTGATTGTGAATATTAAGCGTCATATTAGTCAGCGCGTGCATTTGTTATGTGCGCCCTGCGCGAGCGCGCCATGTTAGTCAGCGCGTGCATCTGTTATGTGCGCCCTGCACGAGCGCACCATGTTAAGAACCAGCGTGAGCATATGTTATATGCGCCATGCGTGAATGTTTTGGCTTTATGTTTGGGTTGACCATCCCGCATGATGCTAAGGCGGGTGCATCCTAAATCGTTTATGCGCGTGCGGAAGGGAACTAACCTCCCCGCATGGCGGGAACATTGAGAGCTAGTTTGTCTGAAGCTCCAAGATGGAATTGACTTCAACATGACTGATCACTATGTTGAAATACCAAGACCCCCTGGAGAATCTACAAATGAAACTCAATGTCCCTAACTGCGAGAAGGTTACGCACCTACCCGCAGCAAAGAAATGTCCTTCACGCAGAAAGCTATGCGCACAAAGTGATGCGCACAGAACACTTAGTCTATTCTCCAGACATAAGGAGATTACTCCCGCCCAAAAGGAAACAGTAGCGTGTTTCAGAGATTTTCCACTTTTTACTGTACACTGACAAAAGTACCTGAAAAAGCACACTGTAACATGAAAAGTCAACTGTCAGCCACCCTATTCTCACCAACCCCAGACCTGCATGTTCTGTCCAAATCAAATCAAAATCTTTTATCCACCACTCCACTCTTAAGTAAATAATAATAACTTCCATACTTTATCATCATTACATTTAGATATGAAAAGATTTCAATCCCCTAAAGCAAGGGATTGTGTTCCCTTGAGTTTGCCTATAAATTTGTAACCTAAATTATCACCCAAAACACACTTCAAAGAACTACAAACTTGCACTAATCCTCTCCCAAGCATCCGTTGTTTTCATTTCCGATCCTGTTACTAGGTAAGCCGAGAATATAACCCTGAGATCTACTTTCCAACCCTTATGTTCTCCCGTTTATTGATCTTAATACATATACTTCTTGTTATTTAATCGTATTCTAGACCTTCGATTCCGAGGCCAACACCAAGAAAACCCGAATCTCGATTAATCCCTTAACAAGAACCACAGGTGAGTCTCACAGCCCCTATTTTCACTATTTTCACTATTTTAAACTGTTTTCGGGGCGAGGGACACGTACCTAAATAATGTTTTATCATGGTATACTTACAAGCTATGCAAGCGATTATGTGTTTAAATTATATTTCATGATGAGCAATGCGAACGGTTATCTAAGGTTTTCGATGTATGTGCGCTAGAACTCGAGTAAGTGATCACTTTACCATTGGAACTCTAAGGGTAGGGACTGCTGGTTTGATCCACCCACTCGTAGGGGTCGCACCTCTTTGCATGGACGAGTGCCTAGTATGGTCATGGGGCAGTACTATGGGTTTGAGCCCGCTCGTAGGGGTCGCGCCTCTTTGCATGGACGAGCGCCTTGTTTTCCGGCACAACGTCCGCGCGTAACCCGCGGGACGGAATTATTATTTTAGCTCGTAGTGGCAGCGCCACTTTGCATGGACGAGCACATTTTCCTGAAACGTTCGCGCGTAACCCGCGGGACGGTATTACTTATTTTAGCTCGTAGTGGCAGCGCCACTTTGCATAGACGAGCACAGTTCCCAGAAATGTTCGCGCGTAAACCGCGGAACGATTTTATCAGAATATGTTGATAGAACTATGTTTTACCAAGCATGTGTTTTAATGATGCTACCAGAATTATGTTTCAGAATGATTATGATGCAATACGATTTATCAAGTTGCAAAAACTTGTGAACTCACTCAGTTTATACTGATTCAAATATTTTTACGTGTCTTTCAGGAGATAACTAGGTAGCGCATGGAGTCACACTTAGAGCACCTCACGCTGAACATCTAAAACTAGCTTTTTGGAAGATTTTAGTTCTATCCCTTCGATGCGCGTGGTTGTTCCCGCCGCGCAAGGGGATATGGCTTGGAAATCTTCAACAGTTTTATACTTGGATGTTTTTATGTAATTTTTAAACAATGTAATGTATTTGTATTAAACTTTTCATGCGCAATGAAAATCTTTGAATGTTTGCAATGGCCCGTGCTTAATTATCAATCCCCACTCGCGCGCGCCCGGCTGTTTCCGCCGCTCAGGGCCGGGTGTGACACTTGGGAAGGTTGAAGGGTTGCGATTCCCCTGTCAGTTGGGAATTTCACAGCACCTTGACCAACTGAGACAACCATGTTGAACGTACACTGTCCCGGCCTTCCTATGATCTTCTTCATCCTGCCTTCACTAAAACAGACATCAAGGGTTAGTTGGCCTAGAGGCTTTAAGGGTACATCGACGATACCTTTTATAGAAGACCCGGAGGGTTGGAGCCTTGAACGTTCTTCTTTGCTTAGTTGATTGAAGAAGCTTTCATACAAGATCTCTGTGGCCGCCCCTGTGTCGATGTAGGCTTTGCTTGTTTTGAGTGTTCCTACGTTTGCTTCTACCACTAAAGGGTTTGAGAGTAAGTTACCTTGAGGTGGTGGGAAGCAGACACATTGAAGCTCCCAAGCCTCCAAGCGTTGTCGTTTGTGGGAAACACCATCGTCTACGTTCACCATATTCACCTATTTGCTTTTTCTTTCAGCCATCTTGTCTTTGACCCCTTTCACCAAATGAGCCAATTCTCCAGACTTAACTGCTTCCTCAATTCTTCTCTTGAATTGAAAGCAATTGTTGGTGTGGTGACCTTTTTCTTCATAAAAATCACAGAACTGGGTTGAGTTTTCATTTTTCTTGCTCTTGGGCAAGGGTCGAGGAGGTCGGAAGTTGTGTTTCACCTCTTCTATGGCAAGGATCTCCTGAGGGGTTTTGGTTAAGGCTGTGAAGTTCACAGTTTTTTCCCTGCTTGGAGGGTTCCGACCTTCAGGCCTTCGTTGATCTGAACTCCTTGGGTATTTATCATAAGGGTTGTAGTTCCCTTTCTTTCGGTTGGGGCTGTTGCCTCGCCAACTAGGAGCTCTTTTTTTGTTCTTTAAAATCAACAGCCTCTTCGCCTCGTATATGAGCTTCAGCTCGCTCAAGAGCTTCTTCAAGGGTTTTAGGTAGGCACTTGTTAAAGTCCCTTGTGAGGTACTTGGATGTGATGGCGTTCATGAAGCCTGCCACCCTCATTTTTTCGTCAGCCCCCACATATTGTAACCCTTCTTTTTTGTATCTTTCGATAAAGTCTCGAAGGCTTTCATCATCCTTCTGCTTTATCTGGAAAATGACCGTGGCATCCTTGACATACCTCCTTTGTTGTGAAAAGTGGGCCAAGAATCCTTTGCTCAGATCATCGAAGCTTCGAACGCTTTGAGCAGGAAGGTCATTGAACCATATCCTGGCTGATCCGACTAATGTTTGTATGAACATCAAGCAACATTCAGCGTGGGACCATTTTTCAATTCTGGCCGCCCCAGTGAAGACCTGGATATGGTCCTCGGGATCCTCGGTCCCATCATATGTTTTTATATGGGATGGCATCTTGATATTTGTTTGGGAGTCATAATCGGCAATTTGCTGGGAGAAACAAGAAAGGTTGCCAGGCTTGTAAGGTTTCGCAAGGTCTTCATCTACCCTTGTATTATGACTTGTTGTTCCCTGGTGAGTACCCAGTGCTTGGTTGATGAGCTGGGTCCAAGGGAGGTGTGCCATCATTTGAGCTATCATCTGAGGCATGAAGCCTTGAAGGCTTTCAGGGGTTACTGCTATTTGGTTTGTTCCCATGGGAGCATTCGTTGAAGCACTTCGAGCCAAGGGTAAGACCGACATGGCCTGCTCCCATGTAGTGGCTGTAGGGGGAACACTTGAAGCTGGTGACTGCCATATTTGGTCGAGAGTGGTTTCGTGTCCAAGGGGTTGTGAAGTAAACAAAGGGAAAGCCGTTGGGCTTGGTCTCCCATAGGTGTAGGTAGATGGGTTAAAAGGTTGACAGGTTACACTTGGACCAACCTCTAAATGAGAAGCAGCAGGTTGTGAGCCGGTTAAAGGGGAAAGTGGACGTCCGAGTGACAGTGAGGGTTCATCGTCGTCATACTCCAGCCTTAATCTTATCCCTTTTTCTCTTTCTTGGCTCACGTGGCGGTTAAGAAGGTGTCTTAGTTGCAAGAAATGTCGTGACACACCTTCCATTGTCAAGTCGACACGTTCCGGGGTGTTTGTGACTCCTGCATGAGGAGAAGGAACCCCAGATCGTGAAGGAGTCGAAGTTCGAAAAGGTGAGAACTCGAGGAACAAGGGTTCCGTTGAGGTTCCTCCCGGAGTTGAGAAAATCGAGGTTGTCGCCGGAGTTTCTTGACCGGCGCTTGGTGTCGGTGTTCTTGACAGTTGGTTAACTTCTTCGGGAGATTCACCTTCGGTCATGGTGATGGAGCTACACTACTGGTCTTTATGATAAAATAAGCGGCGTAGCCCCACGGTGGGCGCCAACTTGTTGCTACAATAAAGATAAGACCATTGATAGTGAATAGACTGGTTAGGCTAAAAGGCTTCAAGGGTTCAGATTAGCCTAACGCAGGTCGTGGTGTCCCTCTACGTTTGCAAAACATAGAAGGAGGTTCACTAGTTAGTTGTTTGTTGTTATAGCTCACCAATGATCAAGAACCGTGATGTTTGAAATCGGTTTTGGAATGATGTTCTTGGTGAAGCTATGAAGATATTGAAGAAAAAAATAAGCTAAGTGTGTGTTTCTTAAGAGAGAAGAGAAGATTAGGGAGATGGTGTTATCTGCCCAAATCTGGTGTGTTTGTGATTATGGCTAAGCATCTCTTATATAGGTGAAGAGATGTAACCCCTTTTAGTTCAGATGTAACTAACTAATTAACCTCTTGTTTGCATAGAGAGTTGACCATTATTGGGCGGGAAGCCTTGGACTGCTGGTCCATAGATAAAGTAATAGTACTTTGTCTGAACTTGTCCTTTGCTCAGAGGGGACAAGGATGTGAATAGTGATGTGACGTTGTACTGTAGCACGTGGGTGCTTATTGACATAAGTCTGGGCGGGAAAACGAAGCGTTTAACCTTTTAACCTTTTTAGCGTTAGTATGTTACAGCCATTTTATTATTTCCTTGGGCTACCTCCGTCATCAACCCACATTATTAAAATGCCCATCAAGACCTAAAATTTAGTAACTGGTTTGGTTTTTGCAAGGTCGATAATTTAACGACTAATAAGATGTATGAAAATGAAACAAACAGTACTTTTTATCCACTTACACCACTTAATCCCATAGTGCATATGGTTCATGGTCTCCACTTATATTTAAGCACCACCATTAAATCAAAAGCTATCTCTAAATCCATCTTGAAAATTAAGATAGGTCAATTCACCTTATCTTCTAACCTTGATTAATTTGTCGGTAACAAGAAATTCAAGAATTTGTGGATCTTGAGCTAACAATTCAACTTCTGAGCTTAACAAATCTTAATTCAAGTATCTTTGATATACTTTGCCTAATGAGTTAAAAAATCATGAAAATCCAGTACGTTTTAGTATGAGTCTGTAGCATGTAAAAGAGGTCGAAAATATAACTGAATGCCTAAAAACATGAATAGCCAAATTTTTTTTTTACAAAGTCAACTTCACAATCATTTTTAGAAAACGTTACAATAAAGTGGCAGGCAAACGGGCAACAAGCTGTGCCGCTACCACCTTTTGAATAGCAAAGCCAATCATACTAAAATAGCCAATTAAACAAATTTGATGAGATACACGTGATCATGAGTTTCTTGTTGCATATTTTGATGGTCTAGATCCTGGAAACAGGTTGATTTATCAAGAAAAGAAAAGTTCTAAGTTACAAGCCCGGAAACAAAAACCAAATTTTAATAAGAAATTCACAAAATTAAATAGGAGGTATTACAAAAAAAGAAAAGGAATTAAATATTGAGTCAGAATCTTTAAGGGAAGCAAATAAGTAAAACATTGTCATATATTCTACTTTTAGTTTTGACATATAACTTCAAATTCAATGAAGGTTACCGAAATTACTGAGAATGAGATGAAAACACCGACATTGGCATGTGATTAAACTTTAAAATAAATATAATGTTCACATACGTAGTAAAATAGATGAAGGTTAACCAATTAAATGAGTTTGATAATTCCAAAAACCTTTTTCTTCGGCATTGTTTACTTACAATCATGGTTGATAAAACATGTCTTTATTGTGTTTACTAATTTTAATTGTTTAAGAAAAATGTAAAATTACATATTTTATATTTTTTTTAAACAATTTTAATCGTTTCTTAAACACATCAACAATTGTTAGCCCTACTTACAGCTCACGTTCCTTTTCAATAATGCCCAAAATATTGTACCAACCTTGTCTTGTATTGTTGGTTCACTTGGTTGAAAGAATTCAAAAATATGAATTCAAAGTATTGTTCATCTCACCGTTGATACAACGGAAAGTCATTGTGTTTAGGCAATTAATTGTTTATAAAATATAGTAAAAAACTGCAAAATAACATTATAACGAATCTGCAACATTCCGAAAAAAAATGAGACACATCGACACGAGTAACAACTGTGGTGGCATGACTACTATAAAAGAAAATAAAAGCAGCTAATATGTATGAAATAGTCCATAAAATAAATGATATATTATTAAGCTATTTGTAGAATTGTAGAAATGTAACGTAAGAAATATAATAGAACTAAAATTATGTTATAGTAAAGACTAAGGGTGTGAATTTTGACCCTCATCAACCTAACATCAAGTTCATTGGGTGTAGGTTTATTCTTGACGAATTTGGTTCACTTTTTGGTTGAGCCCATGACATGTTTAGTTAAATAATTCGGGCTCACAGGTTAATACATTTAATCTGCTCATTTTTATAATGAATTTGGTGTTATGTGTTACTTTCCAGATTATTTTTTCCTATTTGCTCCATTATAGTTTATCTAATAATATTGGTGAGACTTTTCTATTTCTACATGTCACTTTCCATTAATTTGTTTCATGTTAATTGTTATAAGGCTTTGGCCGAAAGTATGTTTTTACCTTTTAATGAAATGAGATCAACAATCCACCTTTTAGGTATAAAAATAAGTCACTTAACCAGAAAACATAACCACCAAACAATTATAGATAGGCATTATGGACTGTTATTTATTAACTTAAAATAATCAGTGCTTTAATCATCAATTATGATTATAAAATAATCAGATGTTACCCTTTAAAGATTAGCGAACATCGGTAAACCGGCAAAGGTTTTTTATTTTTATTATTATTTTTTTTAGTATAACTTGTGATTGGTTTATTAAAAGAATAATATTAAGTAATAAAATAATTTTATTTGTTTTTAGAGTTAAAATTTAATAATATTTAAGATTATTGTCTAACATAAGATGTGATTTACCTAATTTAATTTAATTGATTAGCAGGCAATAATGGATCCCATTTCATGGTAAATGGAAAAAGTAACATATAACCTAAAATTTAATATAAAACACTTAAAATGGCAACACTAAGAGCAATTCCAATGGTATCCATGTAACACTGTTTAGATTTACAAATCACTCCCCTCGTTTGTTTATGAGCAAGAACAACAACAAGCACTTGAGAGTAGACCCCATCAGGGATGAACCAATAAGCTTAGTAGGGGTAGCGGAGCTTTTCGTCGATAGTGTAAAAAAAATTATTTTGTTGGTTTATACATTTCGTTACGCCTGAAAAATATAATGTTATCCTTATTTGTTTAAAGCTCAACCAAATTGAAAGTTAAAACCAATTAAAGTTCAACCAAAAAAATAAAGCCCAAATCAATTAAAACCCGATGACCGAGATTAAATAGAGGGAAATGAAGGTTGAACAAGAATGAGAAATAACCATTAAAGAAGAAATAAACGTTTTTTAAATTGATTTCGAATCTTATGTGACAAGAACATGTATGTTGCGACGGATGCTCTAAGATACTAACATTAGACGTGCACAAAAAACCCGAACCCAGACAAAAAAAATATCCGGAACTGGTTCCATGCCTGACCCGATGCATAGGGTATGAGTTTCAGAGACAATACCCGGACCCTAGCCCAACCCGAGTATTGTCATACACGAACTTGATTCCATACCCGGAACCGGATATTTGAAAATCCTATTTGTTTAACATGCAACGAAAATTTTTTAGAAATAAGATATATTAAAGAGGTGTAATGGTTTATAGGAGAGAGAAATTATTTTTGGGTTTTTAGGTGTTTCGCCATTTCAAATGGCGGAACCGACCATGGTAGCATAACCTGTCAGGAGCTGTCTGGTAACCTGGCTCTTTTTTTGGTGTTCCGTCATTTGAAATGGCGGAAGTGGAAAATAAACCGCGTGTTCCGCCATTTGAAATGGGGGAACACAATTTTCATCCATTATAGGCTGCCCCTATTCGTTTTTCTCACTTCCGCAATTTGAAATGGCGAAAGTGAATAGTGTAAATCCTGACACATCTGACGAGGTGGTGTTGACCAACACTATTCACTTCCGCCATTTCAAATGGCGGATGTGAACAGTAACCGACAACCCTATGTTATGACACATGACATGACCTCTGGCAACTTTTTATCACACTATTCACTTCCGTCATTTGAAATGGCGTAAGTGAACAATGACTGACACACTTTTTCTGCATGATTTTGGACCACACATTTAACTTACCCCTCACTATTCACTTCTGTCATTTCAAATGGCGTAAGTGAACAATAGAATATTTTAAATAGATATTTTCTCTATTAATTTGTTTATTAAACAACCATGCATTTTAAATACATCAGAAGAAGATATTGTTGTCCCTCCATCATCAGAGCATTACCATTCCGGTATTTATAACGCATTTTCACACCAACAAGTCGATTATTCTGATCATGTTGGGGAGTTAGAAGATTATCAGCTTTCTAATTATAATGATGACAATGAAATGGCGAAAATGTATGGTTGTTTAATAAACAAATTAATAGAGAAATACATATTTGAAATATTCTATTGTTCACTTACGCCATTTGAAATGGCGGAAGTGAATAGTGAGGGGTAAGTTAAATGTGTGGTCAAAAATCATGCAGAAAAAGTGTGTCAGTCACTGTTCATTTACGCCATTTCAAATGTTAAAGCCCATCACCAAATGTTACTCCCAAACCCACCAAAACAAGCCCAAAAACATATAACGTAACACTTTACCATGCGTACCATGTGATTACACCACCATCACTAAACACATCATCACTTACGTCATTTGAAATGGCGGAAGTGAATAGTGAGGGGTAAGTTAAATATGTGGTCAAAAATCATGCAGAAAAAGTGTGTCAGTCACTGTTCACTTACGTCATTTCAAATGTTAAAGCCCATCACCAAATGTTACTCCCAAACCCACCAAAACAAGCCCAAAAACATATCACGTAACACTCTACCACGCGTACCATGTGATTACACCACCATCACTAAACACATCATCACTTATGCCATTTGAAATAGCGGAAGTGAATAGTGAGAGGTAAGTTAAATGTGTGGTAAAAAATCATGCAGAAAAAGTGTGTCAGTCAATGTTCACTTACGTCATTTCAAATGTTAAAGCCCATCACCAAATGTTACTCCCAAACCCACCAAAACAAGCCCAAAGCATATAACGTAACACTCTACCACGCGTACCATGTGATTACACCACCATCACTAAACACATCATCACCACCGTACACATTAATCTTATGAAATCCAACGGTGAGGGCTCGGTCCACACTATCACAATGAGAATCAACGGCGGTGATCACTCCAACAATAATAACATCTAAAACCAGTAGTGTTAATTCCATTTCTTCCTCGTATCTATATCTATATCTATATAAAATACCAAAACATCCACACCGCTCGTCGGCCGGCCGTGCAGTGCAGTTTCATCCGCCGTCCAAAAAAATAAAATAAAATAAAAAACAATTCATTAGGGTTTTGATCGATCCGGTTAATTTGATCGATCATCGTCAATAAACAAATTTATTTTACAAAATTAATGGCGCAGATTCAGGTTCAACCTCCGACGGTATCTGGGCCCAACGGTGTGGCTGCAGCGGCCACAAATGCTAGCGGTGTTGCGGCTGCCGTGGTGGCTGCTGCCGCGGTGGCGGGTGGAAACCAGTCGTTTGTTACGACGTCGCTTTACGTTGGAGATTTGGAAGCAAATGTTACTGATTCGCAGCTGTATGATCTGTTTAATCAGGTTGGACAGGTGGTGTCTGTTAGGGTTTGTAGGGATTTGAGCACGAGGCGGTCGCTTGGTTATGGTTATGTTAATTATAGTAACCCCAATGATGGTTAGTGGTTACATGCATGCATGCATGTATTTGTGTATTTGTTGGGAAAATGTTGTTAAATTGTGTTATTAAGGATTATGTTTTTATTTTTATAGTTTGTTGATTATTGCATGTAAACTTTTGCAGCTGCAAGGGCTATTGATGTACTGAATTTTACTGCGGTTAATGGGAAGGCGATTCGCATCATGTATTCTCATAGGGATCCAAGCATTCGCAAAAGTGGAACTGCAAATATATTTATCAAGGTATATTGTTATCATTATCTTTGTTTAATTTTGGGGTTTATTCGGATTTGCACATATAACTTTAACTGAACAACTGAACGAAGATGGAAACTTAAACGGGCGAGTTTCCTTATTCATGTTTATTCGTTAAGAAATTGAATGTGCTAATGTTCGTTTTGTTAATTTTAGAACTTATAAACAAACGTAACTGAAAACAAACGAACAGTCACCAACTAAACTTAAAGATGAATTATCCAAATTCTAGTCGAAAATACTGTCATCTTTACATTAACATCCAACATTTTAGAACTTAACAAAAATATCATTCATTTTAAGTAGGTCTTCAAAGGTTCTAAAGTGTATAAATCAAATTGATTTTGAATTAATGTTAGTAAAAATATATTTTAATGATTATTTAAACGGACGTAAAAGAATGAACATTAATGAAAAAATATACATAAACGTAAACGACATGTGTTTTTTTTTTAATTACATGAACAAAAATTTGTGTTCAAATTCGTTCATTTATTAAGTAAACAAAATTTTCACCAACTGGTTCACTTAACATATCATTTTCTTTATCTTGTGTAGAATTTGGATAAGTCGATCGACAACAAAGCATTACACGACACGTTTTCAAGCTTCGGTAACATACTTTCTTGCAAGATAGCCACATACAACACCGGTCAATCCAAAGGTTATGGATTCGTGCAGTTTGACACTGAAGAAGCCGCTCAAACTGCAATCGACAAACTTAACGGTATGCTGATTAACGACAAACAAGTCTACGTTGGTCACTTCCTTCGTAAGCAAGAACGTGACTCGTCTTTAAGCAGAGCAAAGTTCAACAATGTCTATGTGAAAAACCTTTCTGATTCAACAACTGATGAAGATTTGAAAAAGACATTTGGTGAGTATGGAACGATAACAAGTGCGGTTGTTATGCGAGATGCAGATGGGAAATCGAAAGGTTTTGGATTTGTTAACTTTGAGAGTGCGGATGACGCTGTTGTTGCGGTTGAGGGGTTAAATGGTAAAAAGATTGATGAGAAAGAGTGGTATGTTGGTAAGGCTCAGAAGAAATCCGAACGGGAACTTGAGTTGAAGAGTCGGTTTGAACAGACTGCGAAAGAAGTGGTTGACAATTTTCAAGGTGTTAATTTGTATGTTAAGAATTTGGATGACACTATTGATGATGATAAACTTAAGGAGCTGTTTTCTGAGTATGGTACAATCACTTCATGCAAGGTTTGGTTTTGGTTTCTAACTGTGTTTTGGGCTTCACTGACTTTGTTATTGCATTATTATGGTTTGACTTCAGATTATGTTGTTAATAGGTTATGCGGGATCCTAGTGGAATCAGTAGAGGGTCTGGATTTGTGGCATTTTCGTCTTCTGAAGAGGCTTCTCGAGCGGTAAGATTCATGTTGGTTCATAATTTCATATGTATGATTTTCTATCTAGGCCTGTAAATGAGCCGTGCCAGGTTGGGCACGGGATCGAGCTTGAAGTTAATGAGCTAAAAAGTCGAGCTAGAGCTTGGCTTGTAAAAATCTCAAACCAGCTTGTGGCTCATCGAGCCGACTTGTTAACATTTTTACACGTATTATATAAGAAACAGAACACATAAGTTTTTAATCTATACATAATATAAAATTTATGAACTCTGAAAACTTAATATAACAATTTATGTGTCATTTTTAAAATACACATAATATAAAATTTGGGGTTTAACTTAAACGAGCCATGAGCTGAACCCACCCTAACTCAAGCTTGGCTCGTTTACAAGCAAGCTTTTTTCGAGACATGAGCTTTTTAAACATCCCTAAGTTGCTATCGGTGAAACCAACATACTTTTTCTTGAAATTCTGTATAGCTTTCTGAGACGAATGGGAAGATGATTGTGAGCAAACCGCTTTATGTTGCTCTTGCACAACGTAAGGAAGAGCGAAGGGCTAGGCTACAGGTAAAAACTTAATCAGCCTATTAGTTTTTATTAAGTTAATGACTACACAAGAATCATATCTCTTAGCATAACAATTGATGAACTATTGCTATAAGTATTCTTGAATATATAATTTTGTTGCCACCAGGCACAGTTTTCACAAATGAGGCCAGTTGCAATGACACCTTCAATGATGGCTCCTCGGATGCCCATGTATCCTCCTGGTGGTCCCGGTATGGGCCAACAGTTATTCTATGGTCAAGCTCCCCCTGCTATAATTCCTCCACAGGTATTTCTTAATTCTTCTTAAACATGCATGTTTGTTTGTTTTTCGCATCTTTAATTATGGTGCATTTATTGAATCTTGTTCTGTTTTTTGGTGCATTAATTGAATTTGTTTTGGCAGGCTGGATTTGGTTACCAGCAGCAATTGGTACCCGGAATGAGGCCAGGCGGCGGTCCAATGCCAAACTTTTTTGTGCCTGTTGTTCAACAAGGGCAGCAGGATCAACGCCTTGGCGGGAGGCGTGGAACAGGTCCTGTGCAACAGAATCAGCAGCCTGTTCCAATGATGCAGCATCAGGTATAATACATATGGTTTGAACTTTGAACTAGAAATTTTAAAACGATGAATATGTTTTTATATTAATAAAACACGTAATTACCTGACTGTGTTCTCCAAAAATGAAAAAAAAAAATAAGTGAATAACTAGGGGGGGGGGGGGGGTGTAAACGAGCCTAGCCTCTTGTGAGCTATTCAAAATTGGATCGCTAAAGGCTTGAATCGAACATGAGCCTATTAGTAAGCTTGTTCATTAAATGAGCCTATTAGTTAGATACTTTTTATTTGATATACCTAATGTTGTATAATAATAATGATAATTATTATATATAAAGTTGTTATAAAAATAACAATATATATATTTTGTTAAATATAAAAATATTCAAAATATACTTAAAATAATTATAAATATAGATAAATTTAATTAATATAAATACTAGACAAGCCGAGCTCGAGCTTGCTGTAAGTTAAAGGAGCCTAGTCTAGCTTAGGCTCGGCTTGTTTACATGCGCAGGTACGTCTTTACATTGAAGTTGGTTAAAATGGGCAAAATCTATCACCATGCATCAAGTTAAACAAAAATAAGTAGTTTACACTTTACACTTTGGTGACTAATATTTTTTTGTCAGATGGTTCCAAGAGGCCGCATGTACCGTTATCCCGCTAGGGACACAAACGCATCGGCAGCCGCTGTTGGCGGTGGAATGCTACCAGTACCTTACGACATGGGCGGCATGCTTCCACGTGAACCACCAATGCCCATCACCGCATTGGCTTCCGCCCTCGCTAACGCTTCACCCGAGCAGCAGAGAACAGTATACATATCTAAACTAACCAAATAAAAAACATTTGTAGTCAATTAACAATTTGACTTTGACTTTGACCTGTGTTGACTTTTTCAGATGCTGGGTGAGAATCTATACCCGTTCGTGGACCAAGTGGAACACGAGCACGCGGCTAAGGTGACCGGGATGCTATTGGAGATGGACCAAACCGAGGTGTTGCATTTGCTCGAGTCACCCGAGGCGTTGAAGGCAAAGGTGGCAGAGGCTATGGAGGTTCTTAGAAATGTGAAACAAGCCAACAGTCCATCGGCTCAGCTTGCTTCACTATCGCTCAATGAAAACCTCGTTAGTTAAAAGATGATGAGTTTTTATTCATTTAATTTTTGAAAGATGGTTAGGAGATTTTGGTATTGCTTTTGTTTGTTTAATAAACGAGTTTTTGTAACCTTCACTTTACTGATGGTGATGGTTTAATTTTGTTGAATAAAGGAACGGTCGCATTTTTTGTTCTTCTTATACGAGTTTGTTACAATGCAAGTTATTAATTAGGGTCATTATATTTAAACACTATTCCCTATTCCCTGATGTGTTAATAATTTTGTACGGCTCGTATAGAGGCTATTCGAGTTGTATAATCTTCACATGACTATAGGCTTCAGGGCTCGTATAGGCTCTCATACCACATCTGACCTATACGAGTCGTATAGGGGCTATATGACCCATATAGAAAGAGATTCCATGAAAAAAGTTCAACATGTTAGTTTGTACTTTGACATGCAATTTGTATCCATTTTTTTATCCTATACGAGCCGTGGGTTGTTTGATTAGTATGGAACAAAATATATACTTTTAAATTGTGTTTTTATTTTATAACTAACTTGGTTGTTATTTCAATAATTTATATTTTTAAAGTAATTCAAAAAAAAAATATATCAGCCCATACGAGTCAAATAAGTGTTATACGAGTCATATAGCTCTATACGGCTCGTATAGGGGTTATACAATACAAGGAAACAACATCTGACACACAACGACACAAGTTGACATAATTCTAGATATGGGGAAAAAAGATGAAGATGTGGCCTAATTAAACAAAAGGATTGTTTTAAGTGTAACGGTGTATGCAATTGCAGCATTTGTATTTATGTTTATGAAACTTTATCTTCTTATGACTTGTGAAATTAAGAGGAAATTTAAGGTAGATTTAAGCGGTCATCAGCCCACTCGTAAAGTTACACCAATGGCAAAGGCATGTGGATTATCCTCTGTTTTTTAATGGAGACATATTATTGTATCGTATTTTTATTATGTGATTAACCTTACTTGACCCAAACCGTCGCATCGACCCGAACATTTTTATGCCAAATCCTATGAAATCAAGCACCTAAAAACAGTGAACCCATTGAAAAAAATTTCTGGATCCGCCACTGTACATACATACATACATGCATGTAACGCGTAAGTAATATTAGGGTGAGTGAAAGTCAAATATTGCAAAGCACCGGAAAGGCTAGGATATAAAGTTGGATCCGTGAAATTAGTTCCTGAGTTTGCATTAAGTTTACTATTGGTGTTTACCGAGGTGACAACCAATCAACATGATTTCATACCCACATGCTTAATAATATATCTTGTGTATAAACCTTTTGAGACAAAACAAGTGATTATTGGTTTGTTTAATTAATAGAGATTCCCAAAATATAGTTTAAATGCTATATTTTTCGGTGTCATGTTAGTGTAGTTGGGGGGTTTTGTCTTGGAATGGTGATAGGGGTAAAAAGGCCATATTTTTCGGTGACATGTTGGGGTGGCTGGGGGCTTTGTTTTGGAATGGTGTATAGGGGTTACTCATTATAGTGTGGAATTGCTAGTCATTTGTCACCATTCTTTCGCATGGGCTCTGTTTGATTGTTCGTTTGGGAGCATTGTAACTTCCTGGTTTTCGACCGCTGGGTGGTAACTAGAGGATTGATAGATGTCTCTTCATTGATTTCATCGATTATGGGTTGAAAAATTTTACATTCTACTAGACAACTGTCCAATCTTTCCCATAGTGGCATTGGTGGTTGTGGTGTAGTTTATATGATAATGACTTTCTTCCATCTCTTCTTCCTTTTCCATCTTTTCATTGCAGGTATCTTCTTTTCATATTCTATAAGAATATTTGTAAAATTATTGTTAAATTGTAGCAGAAATTTTCATCAAATGTGAACTCAGTATCAAATTAGTCTTCTTTTGAGGACCGGGTTATGAGCAAGACATTTAGAATAATCAATTTTTTGTAAATATATTTTGGAAATAATTATAATAGATGTTAATAATTATAATAGGTTGATTGAGAAAAAAATAAGAAAAAACATTCTAATGAGTAGGTTAATTAATAAAATCAATAATGGTTTGATCGAAGAAAATAGATAAAAAAAAATGAACACCACGTAGGTTTTTCATTTTTTATCTTTATATATAATTTGTTAGATAAATCGTAGCCCACGGACTTTTTTTCTAACAGAACTCTAGTATTGACTATTGACAATTGGGAAAGTGCTTTGAAGATATGATAGGTTCGAAGAAGACAATAAAACAAAAAATTGTTTGGTCATGCACACTCCTTGATAAATTATTATTATTATTATTATTATTATTATTATTATTATTATTATTATTATTATTATTACTTTCATATTTGTTGTATCCTTGATATCTATAAGACTTTTATAAACTTATATGTAGCAGCATTCACATTCCATTTTTGATTTTTCTTTTGTATGCATAATTAAAAAAATATGTATATATTTTTCATTAAATTTCTTTATGTTTTAAAACCTTTCACATCTTATTTTTTTCTATCTTTGTCTTTATAATACTCATCGACTCATCGTAATATGATCTTTGTAAATTGACGATCTTTGTAAATTGTAAGCGACTCTTTTCCAATAAAGATGATCTTGTGAATAGTCTTACGTAGAAAAATACAAGGCAAAATTTAATTTGAAAAGCTAAACTAGCAAAATATTAAGTTTCTAGAGATATTTCCTATATAGAAACGTACAATGACGCATACACCCACTATAAATAATTAAATATATCCCCTAAATTGATCAATTATCCACACACCTCTCCATTTTAATTCAATGAATTCTCCAAATGTTGAAATCATCTCAGACTGCTTTGTCAAACCCAAATTCCAATCAGAAGAATCAAAGAAACCTATATACTTGTCATCATGGGATCTTGTCATGGTTTCCACAAATTACATCCAAAAGGGTCTCCTTTTTCGCTTACCCGAAAATAAGGAGTTCTCAATAACCACTTTCTTGGACGACCTCAAAGACTCTCTTTCCGCCACGCTTACTCACTTCCACCCACTCGCAACCCGTTTATCCACCCTCAAACACCAAAACTCTCCTTCTTTAACCATCTTTCTAAACCCAGAGAATAGCCCAGGAGCTAGATTCATCCATTCGGCTGTTAATGCAACAGTGGCTGATATCCTTACACCCACTGACGTGCCATTGGTAGTTCAGTCGTTTTTCGATCATCAAAAGGCTGTCAATCATGATGGTCATGAGCAGTCGTTGTTGTCCATAAAAGTGACCGAACTAATCGATGGTATCTTCATCGGTTGCTCGATTAATCATATGTTAGTCGATGGAACCTCATTTTGGCATTTCTTCAACTCCTGGTCAGAAATGTTTAAATACAAAAGTGATCACTTAACTCATATCTCACGTCCTCCGATTCTGGACAGATGGATTATGGTAGGATCCGACCCGATCATCACACTCCCATTTACGCATGAAGATCAATTTATTATCAGACCAGACTGCCCAATGTTAAGAGAAAGAATCTTCCACTTCTCTTCGGAATCACTCGCTAAACTCAAAACAAAAGCAAACTCCGAGTGTAATACAACAAAGATTTCCACTTTACAGTCGTTATCCGCCACCGTGTGGAGGTGTGTCACACGTGCTAGGCGGATACCGGCTGATGGAAACACCAGTTGCTCACTGGCTGTGAGCAACAGAAGCAGGATATCCCCAACAATATCCGAAAACTACTTAGGTAATATGGTTCAGACGTTGAAGGGAACAGCAACGGCTGGGGAGTTGCTTGATCATGGTCTCGGGTGGGCCGCATTGCGGTTGCATGAAGTGGTTGTGAGCCACAATGATAAGGCAATTGAGCAATTGATGGATGTGTGGGTAAAGAGTCCGTTTGTGGTTAACCCGAGTGTGCATTTTGATAGAAATGGTGTCCATATTGGAAGCTCGCCGAGATTTGATATGTATGGAAATGAATTTGGATTGGGGAAAGCGTTGGCGGTTTTGAGTGGGTATGCGAATAAGTTTGATGGGAAGGTGACGTCGTATCCTGGACGGGAGGGTGGAGGAAGCATCGATTTGGAAGTCTGCTTGTTGCCCGAGAACATGGCGGCTTTTGAATCTGATGAAGAATTCATGAGTATTGTTAATGTATAATTCATAAATTGTATGTTTTCCTTTTTTTTAACTCTGTTCTATTTTCTTTAATGAACTTTATAAATATTTTTGTATTACAATAGGCATTTACGATTTTTATTGATTTTAAATTCATACCAAACAACTTTTGTGAGTTTATAGTTTGCCTGCAAGCGGTCCACGGTTATGGGTGTTCTTCACGGTTACTGCAGAGAGTACTTGAGACATTCACAGTTCTTTTATTAATACAGTTCGTTAATAAATGTTCTTCACAGTTGGCGTCAATATCAGTTTATAAATTTGGATAATTTTTATAGGTGCAGTTTTTGTTGGTTTAAAGCAATTATCAATCCTAGTGTGAAAACGATTATTAACGAACTGTATTAATCAACAAAACTGCACCTAAATAAATGATCCAAACTAATAAACTGATAATATTGACGGTGTTTTATTAAAACCAAAAATGCATTTTGGATTCAATATATATACCTCGTTCGAAAACCTAACCATACTGAACCGAACCAAGCCGCATCAAAACCTAACATAAACATACAAAAGTGGGAACCAAACCGCACCAACCATATTTGAATGTCCGATTTTGGATTTATGACACAACTTCATTAACTTGAGCCAAAATCTCCCTGCCAAATTCTTTAACTTGTGAATAACAAATATTTTAGCTCAAAAGTTTTATACTCAAATTCATTATCTTTGCACAACTTTTTGTTGGCCCAAATATTCAGTACCGATGCATAATCGACCAAACATATATGTAAAACCGAAAAACCAAAGCTAATCGGTTACCAATCCATGCACTTATCATGTCATAAAAGGTTAGATCCCTAGGCCAATTTTATAATTTTGTAATCAATCCCATTTAAATTTGGGCGTAAATGAATTAATCAAACGTTTTGACTAAAGAGTTAGAACCCTTTGGGCAATTTCATAAATAATAAGCGAAACTTAATCTAAGACAATATCACTAGAGTTGCAGCCAGATTTGGTATCAGTAAGAGCATGAATATGGAAGCATGAAGACCTGGTTTGAGCCATAGGATTCCATCTCACTAAAGTTAACCCTGTTTTCAAACCACAAATTCATCAAATAATTAAGTGACCGCAAAACTATTGAATTAGCAAAGTTACGGGTTATATGATTAAACATGATAGACATTGAATGTTGGATATATATGTTACATCAGAATGTATGTTAGTTAATCAATTGATTGGGTTCATTCTTTCATTGAATGCGATCACAATAAAAAAATTTATAAACTATCAAATAACATATGCAATGATACCAAGCTTTTTAGAAACAATAAATAATCAAGATCATAGTAATACAAGTTAGTAGTTACGTATTAAGGTTAGAGAAAACAATCGATTCTATCAAAGCTAACACTCTACCTATCAAAGCTCACACATATAAGTTAACACAATATTCTCAGATGATGATAAAACAATGACTAGAAGCAAGCTGTTCTAACACTCTACCTATCAAAGCTCACACATATAAGTTAACACAATATTCTCAGATGATGATAAAACAATGACTAGAAGCAAGCTGTTTATAGCTCAAGTAGGACATGCCCTTCGAGAGTGAAACGTAACTTCTTAACAAAGGATATCACCATTGGGACATTGCAGGTTGCAACTTATAATCTTCATTAATATTAGCGGAAACCCTTTGAAGATGGTTGCTTGCCATTAGCGAAAAATTCTACTTTGTTCTTCATTTGTGATTAGTTATCCATCATCTAAAACCTAAACGATTAATAGTAAGTTGTTATCGCTTGCAAGTTGTTTTAAGATCTTTGATGATCTTCAGTAATACCTTCAACTGCTAATTAACTAGTTTTATACCCGTCCGGTGGACGGGAAGTTTTATGCTAAACTGACATATCTTTTTATTTTTATTTTTATTTTGCATTTTAAATCAAAACCAAAATAATATATGTTTAAGACAAAAGATTATCCCGTTTAACTTATTAGTAAACCATATAGCTGACTTCGACATAAGTCTTGGAAATTAAAAGAGAGATTCCTATATTATAAAGGGAGAACCCACCGGTTTTTCTTTCAACTTCAATGTGGTTACAAGGAAATGCAACACTCCTTTTTATTAATACATCATTCTGAGTATTTGTTTTCATTGCTGTTAGGATGTGGGATTAAAAAAAAAGATAAGGACACAAACATTTCAACACAACCATAAACATAAGCAACATGTATTTGAGTTGTTGGCAATGCCTACGGGACTTGATGATTATACGAGCTCACAACAAATCATATATTAAACATAAATTAGGTAGAAAATAACATTACATATGTCTCCTAGCCAGTATATAAAGGAGATGATAGATCTGAGGCAAATACAACTTTAGAAATTGCTGGCTTGGCATAAAACAAAACTTTTGCACAAATTGATGAACTGCATATAACAAAGGTTTTGATGTTAATCTGGTGAAGGAATATTAAAATCATGATATTTGAATAAGGAAAGCATTAACACACCGGCAAAGGAGACGACTTGCATTTATCTATATGATCATAATTCATAACTACATATGGATAATCAGGAGATTCATACGAGCAAAGTGCAAACACAATAAAACCTATTAATCGTATTCGTTTAAGCAAACACAGTTATAAAGTTTTAATCTTTCTTACCAAATTGACACTCATGAGCTTCAAACTATAACAAAACCTATTAATCTATGAACTTTGGACCTAAATATTGTTATTAGTTAATAATTAGTTGTTTATCATAATTTGGGCTAAAATATTTGGGTAACACAATTATTAAAATTTTATATCTGATGAAGAAACATAAATAAAAGGAAGCTTTTGAACAGTTTGACCCGGTTCCTTTTGAGCTAATATTGTTGATTCTACCCGTTTAAACAACTGGATATATAAAAAATAAAAACAAAAATGAATCAACCTATTTATAAATTATGTGTTGATATTGCACCTTTAAAAGAAAGTTTGGATGATGCAAAAAATTAAGATGATAATGAATACTTAAAATGCAAGATACTAATGCTAAAACTGTAGCTTAGACCCGAGATATATGCTTTTCCTCTTGACCATCACAATTTATTAGCACAAATACCTTGAAGTTCACTCCCATCCTAACATATAAAGTTTAAATGTGGAATACTTGAAAACAAAGCATATCAAGATGTATAAATATAATCTAGAAATACACATGGTAAAATGATGATAAGATGCTCATCACTAAAGTAGACAGTCAAGCGAGTTTAATAATCATGATTCACATAGTTAAGACCATTTAGGTTGAAGTATCAGCAATCAGCGTATACAATTTGTAAAAGACTATTGTGATCATCATCATCTATAGTTATTTTCTTTTTAAATAATTTGACATGGCTGTTTTTTAAAGAAATTTTGACGCAGCCAAATGTTGACTTAAAAAAAATGACCCTCTTTGACCCAAAGTCACTTTTACGTGAGCCCGTTTGACCCAACTTCATTCTGACCAGTCACCATCCTGAACTGACCTGCCCATTTTTTCAGCCTTACGTTAGACCCATTTGACATAATGTATTTTGTCATTCCGATATAATCCACCAGCACTAAATAGATATTTATGGACTTGCACTTCATAAAATATGCACCATCTGCAAGTACATCATGAATATTATACAAGGAGTTAAAAGACAGCAAGAATTTAAGTATCAAAACAAATATGTAATTTTAAGCAGTTGATCATAAGCTAATGGCATGTATGTCGGTTTGTTTCCTACCAAATTAATATACCTGATTGGTTGAAAGGACTCTTCAATCGTCTATTTCTTGCCAAATCCTGCCATAACCGAGAAATCTTTACGAATAACAAAAAAAATCAGTAAAGGATTTGTATAAAGTATTGAAATTGTGAGTGGGGATACTACGGTAAATGAACAAATCAAAAGGCTTGATTGATTACCTGTAAGACGACTGAATTTAACCCAAATCGTTACATCCAAGAGTTAAATTAATCATCCCCATCGGCTTCGGTTCGGGTAACATCAGCGAGGGTGGTGGTGGTTTCAAGCAATCGGTAAAGAAGTTAGCTGATTACCTTAGCGATTCGTTTACTGCTGTGACTGTAAAGCAACGATGGAAAGAAAACCATGAATTAACACTGCCTGATTTGATCAGATAGGTTATATAAAGAGCGAAACCAACCCCAGAAAGCATCCATTTGACATCTGAATCGAAGCCTTTGAATCTTTATTAGGTGTTACCCGCCCTTCAACTCCTCTGTCGATTTATTTACATAAGCAAAAGAATGAAAATCAAGGTTGTATATACAGGTGAACGAACGTAACCGCATAAGCCTTAGACGAGAGAGTGTGTAACTTCTATTAACCGCTGCTTTTAGAAGGATTTTTAGTAGTTTAAATGGCTAAGATTTAATCTTGAAGACTTTAAATGGCCAACATTTTTTCAAAAGTTGGTTACACTTAAGGAGAACAATATATTATAAGTGAATTTCGTCTTTCCCGTCCAAATTTTAAATATTTAAATAAGTTCGTTTTCCCGGTCCAAATTTTGAGAATTTCACACTTTTTTTTCTCTTGTTCAACCTCTCTCTTCTTTTTTGTTCATCATCATCAGCTTCTTTTTATTCATCATCCTTTGGCGAGTTTTAGTTTTCGACGAGTCCGAGGAGAAGATTTCGCTAAAAACAGAGTGGCTTCATCGTCAATTTCGTCATCTTCATCACTGCTATAGAAATCATAGTAATAATTAATGAGTTTTCGTTTAATTGCCGATGATGAAGAAGAAGATGATAAAGAAAGAAAAAAGAAAATACAGGTTAAATGAGAGAGAAAAAAGTGTTAAAAAAGAAGACAATTTTTTTTCCTTAAAATTTGGTCTCGAAAGACGAAATTATTTAAAAATTATTTGGACGGAAAAGACCGGATTCACTTTAAATTTGGACAAAGCAGACGAAATTCAAAGCTTTTTGAATTTCGTCGCCCCAGTCCGAATTTCCTTATCCATTTAAAAATATTGAAGATTAATGGATTATTTCAATATTCTCTCTTTTCAAATGGTTCTTTAAAAAAATGTTCCAAAATTGATCACGTTCTTGTTTACAATGTAAAAGGAATACCACGTGGTGATATTTTATTATTTATAACACATCCTCTATTTTAAGTTTCAATAAAAATATTGTAATTTGTGTGATCTGATGATCGGTACTAAGTTAATTTAATCCGTGGTTACAAGAAAAAAATTAAAGTACACGAACATACATGTTGCAACATGCACGTTCAGTTTTCTAATGCATGATCATGCATGACCTGCCTGCAACCAAACCAGTATAAATATCTAATAAGAACAGGCACAAAATTCGTCAATTAACGAAATATATATCTCTATTCTATATGAAGAATCAAAGAAACCTGTATACTTGTCACCATGGGATCTCGTCAGGGTTTCTATGAATTACATTCAAAAGGGTCTCCTTTTCAGGTTACCTGAAAATAATAAAGATTTCTCCATAACCACTTTCCTGGACGGCCTCAAAGACTCGCTTTCCGCCACACTCACTCACTTCCACCCACTCGCCGCCCGCTTAGTCACCCTCAAACAGCAAAAGCCGCCCTCTTTAACCGTCTTTCTGAACCCCGAGAATAGCCCTGGAGCTAGATTCATCCATTCAGTTGTTAACCTGACCGTGGCTGATATTCTTACACCCACTGACGTGCCGTCGGTTGTTCATGAATCGTTCTTTGATCTTAACAAGGCTGTCAATTATGACGGTCACGAGCTGCCACTGCTGTCCATAAAAGTGACCGAACTAATCGATGGTATCTTTGTCGGGTGTTCTATGAACCATATGGTGGCTGATGGAACCTCATTCTGGCATTTCTTCAACTCCTGGTCAGAAATGTTTAAATCAAGAAGCTTTAACATCTCACGTCCTCCGATTCTGGACAGATGGATTCTGGCAGGATCCGACCAGATCATCACGCTCCCGTTTACACATGAGAATCAATACATCAATAGACCAGACCACCCAATGTTAAGAGAACGAATCTTCCACTTCTCGTCCGAATCACTCTCTAAACTCAAAACAAAAGCAAACTCCGAGTGTAATACAACTAAGATTTCCACTTTACAATCGTTATCCGCCCTTGTGTGGAGGTGTGTCACACGTGCTAGGCGGATACCGGCTGATGGAAACACCAGTTGCTCACTGTCTGTGAGCAACAGAAGCAGGATATCCCCACCTATATCTGAAAACTACTTAGGTAATATGGTTCAGAGGTTGAAGGCAACAACAACGGCTGGGGAGTTGCTTGATCATGGCGTCGGGTGGGCCGCATTGCAGTTGCATGAACTGGTGGTGAGCCACAATGATAAGGCAATTAAGAAATTGATGGATGTGTGGGTAAAGGGTTCGTTATTGGTTAACACGAGTGTGCATTTTGATAGAAATGGTGTACATATTGGAAGCTCGCCAAGATTTGATATGTATGGAAATGAATTTGGATTGGGGAAAGCGTTGGCGGTTTTGAGTGGGTATGCGAATAAGTTTGACGGGAAGGTGATGTCGTATCCTGGACGGGAGGGCGGAGGAAGCATAGATCTGGAAGTCTGCTTGTTGCCCGAAAACATGGCGGCTTTTGAAGCTGATGAAGAATTCATGAGTATTGTTAATGTGTAATTCATAAATTAAATGTTTTCCTTTTTACTTTGTTCTATTTTCCCTAATGTACTTTACAATTATTTTTGTATTACAAGGCATTTATAATTTAAACCACAAATTCATCAAATAATTGACCGCAAAACTATTAATATTAGAAAAGTTACAGGAGATATGATTAAACATGATAGACATTGAATTTTGGATACATACCATGTGAATCTAATTCAACTTATGGAATATCCTAGATTAATTGGTAGAATTAGTTACATCAGAATGTATAGTTAGTTAATCAATTGATTGGATTCATGATTTCATTGAATGCGATCACAAGAAGAAAAATTATAAACATCGTAGAGCATATGTAATGATACCATGCTTTTTTAGAAACAATACATATTCAAAATCATAGTAATACAAGTCAGTAGTTATGTATCAAAGCTCACGCAAAGTTCACACAATATTCACAATTGATGATTAAACAATGACTAGAAGCAAGCTGTTTATAACTCAAGTAAGAAACACCCTTCGAGTGTGACTAGTAGTAGTAACTTCTCCTCAGCAAAGGAT